>NW_013550602.1:1010776-1026758 GCF_000835555.1 Rhinocladiella mackenziei CBS 650.93
TCCGCCTCGTCCAGCTTACCTCGGCTACGATATAGATTCCCGAGATTGTTGACCGCGAGGAGTGTCGACGTGTGATCCGGTCCCAGTGCCTTCTCAAACCCAGCCAGCGCCCGCCGATACATCTGTTCCGCCTCGTCCAGCTTGCCTTGGTCATAATAAAGCGCACCGAGATTGTTGACCGTGTCGAGGGTCGATGTGTGATCCCCTCCCAGCGTCTTCTCGAACCCAGCCAGAGTGCGTAGGTACATCTTCTCCGCCTTCTCTAGCTTGGCTTGATTAGCATATAGTTGACTAAGGTTATTCACTGTGCGGAGTGTTAATGGGTGATCGGCTCCTAACGCTTTCTCCAGGCCAACCAACGCTCGCTGATACATCTTCTCCGCCTCATCCAGCCTACCTTGATCAGTGTAGAGAAGACCGAGATTGTTGACCGTTTTAAGCGTCGACGTGTGATCCCCTCCTAGCGCCTTCTCGAACCCAGCTAGAGCGCGCTGGTACATCGTCTCCGCCTCATCCAGCTTGCCTTGCTCAGCGTATAGTAGGCCAAGATCGGTAACCGTGTTAAGCGTCGATGGATGATCCGCTCCCAGCGCCTTCTCATACCCAGCCAGCGCCCGCTGGTACATCTTCTCGGCCTCGTCCAGCTTGCCTCTGTCACGATATAGATTCCCGAGATTGTTCACCGTGCTCAGTGTCGACGTGTGATCCGGTCCCAGCTCCTTCTCATACCCAGCCAGTGCCAACATGTACATCTGATCCGCTGCTAAAAGCTGAACCTGTTGGGTTAATAGCTCAGCGATTAACCATGCTTTTCCCAGTCGATCACCAGTGAGGCCCTCCATAATTTCACCACGAGAGCCGCTAACGTATCCAAGCCGTAGCGCATGTGCAGTCAGATCGGCCAGATGAGAATATCCAAGCGAATTAAAGTCTTCCTGTTCGACCGACGCACCCACACAGTCGAAAGCGTACCAATACTGCTTCTCGTCTACCACCTTGTTAAGTGCCGAGAACGTCCAATCGTGTACGGAAGTGTGCATACTCCACGATGCCACCGACGTTTGCATTTCCAGGAAGCAGTAGTTTGTCAGCCTTCTCATCGAGCTCTCGAACTCGACCTCGCTCAAAATGATTCCATGCAGCCACAATGGTAAGTCTTCGGAAAATCCAGATCGGAATAGCTCATACCAAACGCGCCGATTGCTAAAGTATGCCAGCAGGCCTAACAACTTTGCCGCATCCGCATCCTCGACTTCGAGACGAGCATACGAGAGATTCCAAGTAGTGTAGAGCGTACGGTCTTGATACTCGTGGAGTTGAAGGGACCGCCGTGTGTCATGATACCAGCGATGCTCGTACTCCTGGAGGTAGCGCTCACAAGTGAAGGTGCTTTGGCGAAGATATGCCCCGGCGGTGGCCAAGGCCAGGGGCAGACCATTGAGTCGCTCAACAAGTCGCCTCGCATGATAATCTGAAGAGCAACAATAAGTAAGCGGTCTTATACGTCCACAGCTAACCTACCAAATCTAATATTCCTTCGTCGGGATCGAGTTTCTAAGATCTCGAGGCTTTCTTCAACACTCCGGAGAGGCTGTAAGCGTATCTGCGACCCCGCCACAAGATCCGGTCGCCGTGTCGTGACGATGATCGCCCCGTGGGAGACATATGGATAATATTGTTCGATTCGGTACTGGTCCGGGTCATCGTAGTTGTCAAAGATGAGCAGCCATCGCGTGTTCTTCTTGTCGGACAACCATCGCCGTGTCTGGATCACGCTCTGCTCATCCTGCAGCACTTGCGCGTCCTGGACATCAAAGATGGCCTCGGCCACCAGCCGAAAACTGTCCTTGAGCGTGGCCTCGGACGCTGCATTGAGCCAGAATATCGAGTCGTATTCCTGCTGGTGGCGCGTCGCGAAAGCGATAGCCAGCTGCGTCTTACCCATCCCACCCGTACCCGCCAGCACAAGCCGTCGCTGCTCCGAAGACGAGTCACCGGGTCGCAGAATCTCTCGCATTTGGGCAATTTCGGACTCTCGCCCGATGAAGAGTTTCGGGTCGATATAAGGGGCCTGACTGAGGCAGACACCAACAGGCTGGATTAACCTTTCGTTTTTGTATTCTCTGCGAAGATCCTGACTGGGATCAGGTTCCTTCCGCAAGCGCTCGTGACGGTCTCTCTGAATATCGTTCCAAATATCAGCCAGAACTTCAGTAACAATATCACTTGCGTCTGGTACAATTTTGCAGTCCGCTTCGCAGCTTTCGAGCTCCTTCACTGTGTTTGTACGACCAACCGCCACGGATAGTCGAGGGGAATTGTCGTCAGATTCTTGTTCTGAAGGTAATTCGAGATCAAGTAGGACTGAGTCTGTTCGTGAGCCCTGCGGCGCATTCGACTCCTGGTCCCAATCCCGAACGAGTCTATTGGAGAAGAAGAAGGCGAGGGCTTTGAGGTGCTGGCCGATGTACCTCTCTATTCTGTCGTGGTCGCTGGCTTGCGGCAAGCGGTCACTTGGCTGATGTTTCACTTGAGTTCGCCTGGCAGGACGGCCGATGCCGTCCCTGTCGCTTCCACTCTGCGAACCATCTGACACAGCAAATCTCGCCCTTTTTTTCTTATGAGACTCCTGTGATTCCCGAGTTACAGTAGACATAGGTGTTTCGTCCTCCAAGGCGCTGCGGTTACCCTGGGGCGCATGTCTTTGGCGGGCTTTTGGTTTGTGGTCATCCTTACAGATTGGGCATACGTCTACAGGTCGAGGCGTTGGAATGCCACTGACGCTTGCCAAGTTCCACTGGTCGTCTTCGTCCAACTCGGCGTGCTTTTGCTTCATGTGTTCGACCAAGCTCTGCTGCAGCTTCTCCTCAGATACAAATTCTGTGGCCGAGGTCGAGGAGCACACAGGGCATTTCCAAATGAGGGGATTGTGCATGGATCGAATCCATTGCGGCGTATGTATCTTGTGCATGTGCTGCTTCCAATCCCTACTCCTGGCAAAATACTGGGGGTTTTGAGTGCAGTCCTGGGATAGGCAGACATACGGCTTGATATCCTGGCCAACATGGATCCTATGCAAACGTCAGCGCGAAGTAGACACGGTGCAAATACTAGCCCTATCTCTGGGGTTGGCTGAGTGACCCACATCCACTTTTCGCCTTCAAAAGTATCAGCAGGGCAACGTTGTCCGCATAAGAGACAGATACCCTCAGTTGCGTCCTTGGGAAGCCGCGGCGGCCTAGGATACATAGCATCACCTGACTCCGATACCTGGTATGCAAAATCACCTGACGTGTTCGCTGTATCGTGTTCCTCTGCGTTCTCCATCTTGGCCTTGAAGCGCAATCCATCGATGGTGTTGGGCAATGTTGTCTCGGATCGAGTGAGCTCGCTGAGCGAGGGGGTTAATCCCACAGCCGGCGGCTGAATTGCTCCTCCGCTTTCCTGATAATGCTCTGGGTTAGCAACCCTCTCTGCCATCCGTGGAGGCTCATTCATCGGCAAGGTCTGGTTTAGGTCTTTCAATCTACGCTCTCGCTCGTAGATCATGCGATAGTGTCGAAACACAATTGATTTAAATAGCGCTCGGAAGAGGCCCGAGAACGAGCTTGACCGTAATAGTGCCCGGAAATCTTCCAGAGATTCTGCTTCCTCCAAGGACTCGGTTACTTCAGAGGTGGACAGCAGCGTCTCCCGAAAGTCGGAAGCTGGCACCACGCAGGGGAAACGGACCAAGATAACCTGCCAAACAAGTCTCTCGAACCCCTCGTCCCGGTTCTTCTCCGCATACACGTGGACTCTGCGATGTAGGCTGGCCTCTGTAGCGTCAAGGATGGCGGCGGCAAGCCTCTCGAGGCGTTTCAATGCCCCATCAATGCCGAAGAACGGGGCCTTTAGGTCACTTGTCATGGATGCTGGTGTTTCTTTTGAAGATAGCGAATTCAAAGCTGTATGATGTCGAGGTTAGCCTCTGCCACATTTTTGCTGCTTTTGTCTCTGCCTGGCAAGACCTCAGGGTTGGAACAATCGGCATACCAAGAAACAGATTTTCCCTCAGCACATCAAGAAGAAGTAGCACCATCTCTCGGATTTGCTTGTTTGCGGCGGGTCGCAGCTGCGCATCCAGGTTGACATGAGGTCGTGCGAAGACCTTCAGGCTGTGCGACCACGCCCGGAAACGGCGTTGTTCGTCCTCGAGCGTCGCCAAAACGTCATCGTCAGGGCCTTCAGAAAGGCAAGTGTTGAAAAGCCCCAAGCAGAGGCTCACTATGCTTGCTATTTCGCTTCCTGAATCCATAGGGATAGGATGAGAGCTCTGGAGGATGGAATGAACTGGTGCGACAAGTCGCTCACGGACGGCGCGGGATGTGGCACACCAAGATGCGGCACAACCAGATGCGGCACGAACTGCCGCTAGCGCAGCAATTTATTGTGCAGCAAATCGGAGCAATTCTCTGTTGTGCTCCGTCATGTTGCCAGACAACACTAATATCATTTGGTTACATGAATGTGAATTGTAGGCTGCCACTATGAACGGCAGTTCTCCTAGCTAGATGCTTAGCTTAAACAGCTTGCTACCAGGACTTGGGAACAACCCAAGTGACCCCTGGCTCGGAGATCTTTCTATAACTTCCCGTCGAGTCCTCCGTATCATCCTCCTCGAGCACTTCAAAGTCTAGACCTGCTACAGTGCCTCGGCTCTTCTGCTTAGATCTATTATCTCCAACCAGTTCAGCGCCAGCGTTGCTTGGCTCTTCCGTTAATACTCTGGAGCTCCCAAAGCCGAAGAAGCCTTTCTTCTTATACCTCAGTTTTCGCACCCTGATTGCCAAGATGCGTTCAGTCTGCTCCTCTCCCTTCTGACTCACTGTAAAGGCGCGGGATGACCCAAGCTTTGGGCCAACCGAGACGGCCGTCCCGATGTTGGCCCCGAGCTCCAGCCGCCCTCCCACCCTTTTTGCCCTTGTGATGTTGACTGACGTCTTTGTGCCGAACTTCAGCCCAGTTACCATGTACACCGGGCCGTAATCAATCCTCTTCAGGAATCTTTGCACCTTTTCCGATGTCATCGCGGCCAGGTAGTCGGACGCTTCCGGGTCAAATTGCCAGGTATGGACATCAGGAACGTTGTAGGTGTCCGTGAAGCTGCGCTCGCTGTCGACACTCGCCTCGCCGCCGAAACTCTCTAGTGCGAGTGCCTTGGCGGCGACTCCAGCGTTCCCCGTCAGGGCGATATCTCTCGAGATCTCCATATTGCAGTCATGGAAGTGGTCGAGGCGCTCTTCGTCAATCAGGAGCTCTTCTCCGTTGTTGATTCGCGAAAGTCCCTCCAGGCTGTCGACGATTGTACCGAGAAGTAGCCGCCCGACCGCCACTCGTTTTCCGAGAATGTGGTATTCTGGAGTGTTCGCGCCCATCTTTTCACTACAGGACCTATCACCTCAACAGTTTATTGGGATTTGGGCGGGAAGTCAGGGAGAATGTGGGGGTTGGTTATCATGTCTCTGAAGACGGGCCAGACAGCATCAAGGTTTGTCACCTTTCTGGTTAGAAACATGGATGGAACGACAGGAAGCTTGGTCGGAGGACCTGGAGCTCATCTTTTCTGCACAAACGCAGCTGCCTACACGAATTGGCACTTTTCCGTCCTCACGTGTGGTTCTCGTGTATCGTCCAAGGATAATTGGCTGGCGGCTCCGCACTTAGTGCGGGGTCGGCTGCGACGCAACAACGCGGATTTTCTGCTCGGCGCACGTGCTGATGCGGCACCTTTGTCGACGACCTGACCTTTGGCACACGCTGGGCATTATTTGGCAAAGACAGCAAGCTCACGTTCCCGTCGCAGTCTACATACTGCTCCATATGGTTGGGCTATACGACTCACTCGACGCCGTGTTTCGGGCGTTTGTCGACCAGTCTCATGGTTTCTCGCACCAAAGCCCAACATCAGCGGAGCTGAACGTGGTCATACGGACAGCCTCAGTCTTCGCCCGGGTTGACCCTTTCATTGCCTCATGCGCCTGGAATGCCTCTGGAAATGAAACTCCGCAACGTTTCCAGGAGCATGTAAAGGAGGGTTTTGCAAAGATTGGCAAGGACGTGACAGTCTCGCAGATACGGAACAATGCGGAGGCTATCGATAAGGTTCTAGAAATCTCTGAAGTGATCGAGAAGATGGTCAAAGCCAGTGAACCACCAGAGGAGAATCTATATCACACGGCGGATGAAGACTTCGCCAAGTCGAACCTGGACGCCCGGGTCGTCCTTGGGGCCAGAGTCCGCAACGGCTTGAAAATCTTAGTCTGTGCACTAATCCAGCAGCTACATTGTTGTGATAATGGACATTTCCTGCGGCTGAAATTGAGTGGGTTCATCAACGAGGTCGACGCACAGTCAAGGCTGTTCTTTGACGCTTACCTGTCTTCGCAATACATCTGGAAACCCCCCCGCTGGGTCCAGAGTAGGTGCATCATCGCAAAGTATGTGTCTCTTGTTCTATTTCCTATAGTTCAACTAGGATGTTGTCCGACGTGTTACTCTTTGCCGTCTCGCCCTAGCAATTCCCTGAAAGTGCCGTTATCAATCCCAAATTTTGCCACGGTTTCTAACAGGCATTCAGTGACACCATAAAGACGCCAGAATGTCATGGTTGCCACATCCTCCGTAATGCGGAAGAGCGAAACGAAAATTTGAGTATTCTGCTCGAAGAGGCTCCAATCCGACAGCGGGAATATGGCACACAGGAGCCGCAGAAGGTGGACTATCTTGTATCTCAGACTACCAAGATTCAACTCGAGGGCTGCTCGCCCCTCTCATCTGCGGCAGCTCCCACGAAGAGCTTATGGGAGCTTCTCAAACAAGGTGAGGCCGGTTGCGACTCCAGCGAAAACGAAAATTCGGAGACTTTCTTTCCTGAAGACCGAGAGATGATATGCCTGAATTTGGCGCTCTCTCTTCTCCCCCTGTCGACCACCCATTGGAGACGGGCCAGCTGGACCTCGGATGGCAACACTGGTGAAGGCATATTCTTCCTCAGAGATCCCGCCACCCAGAAGATCGTCGATAAAACTCACCCGTACCTCTCTTATCGGCTCCATGACAGGCCGAAGTCGGAAGATGACGACAGCCTAATTTGTGACCCGCAGCTTCTAGACTTTGCGAAGCTCATTATGGAGATCCGCATGTGGAAAAGATTGCCTCTCTCTCACAAAGCCGGCAAGCTGTCCAAAGAGCAGCTTCGTCTATACCTACTCAATTTGATCAACGACCGTCGGCGGTTCCGGGACAAAGACGGAATGTTCAAGAGGGCTGTCAAGGCATGCCTTGATGCAGCGGGAAAGGAGGCAACCCGGGATGAGGCTAACAAAGACAGGGCCCGCAACTACGTATTCGACAAGATAGTCAGGCCTCTGGACAGTTACGCTGAATTTCCCGAGTTCTCAACATCAGAACCGACTGATTCGCCCACTGACAATTCAGAAGGAACTCAGGATCCGCTTTTCGATTGGAAGGCAGAGTATAACACACCCGAAGACAAATTGTTCGTATCTTTTTACCATTTCCAGAAGAGAGCAATATCCCCTACCTAACACGTAAATAGATTACGCGCACAGGATTTCCTCAACAGAATGGACCAGTTTATTGAGAAACACATAAGGAACCAGACGTGCGACGAACCGCTGCCAAAACATCGAAGCCAGAAGATCCGCATAGCCGTTATCGATAGCGGCCTGTCGAAAGATGATCCGGTCATTAGACATGCTCGCGAGCATGACAAGATCCGGAAGTGTCGCAACTTTTCCTCGCCAGACTACGAGGACTGGGACGATAAGCTGGGGCATGGCACCATAGTGACTCGCCTCCTGCTTGATGTGGCGCCAGAAGCTGAGCTTTTCATCGCCAAGGTTACCATAAACGGAGAGCAATATATACCCAAGAGCAAATTGCATTGTATAGCCAAGGTGAGTGATTCCGGACCATCAGTTATCCTGAGGCTTTCTGGTCAGCTTGTCACAAACAATAATGACGCATCGTACTCGAGAGAAAAGGCCATCAACTGGGCAGTCCAGGTCTGGAACGTCGACATCATCACCATATCCTTAGCGCTCCACGAAGAAAATCCCGACATCGACGAGGCGCTCAACGAGGCTCTAGACCCGTCGTACGTCGGGGCGACGAGGAAGATTGTATTCGCCGCGGCCGGCAATAATAGTGGTGGCAACGCACGGCGGTCCTGGCCCGCGAGAAAGGACGGCGTGATCGCGGTGCACGTCACCGACGGCCTCGGAACGGCTGTGAACATCAACCCCAGCAACGAAGGAGATGTGTGTTTTGCGACGCTGGGGTGCGGCATCAAGCACACGTGGTACAACGAGGACGACCAAGGAGAAGTGTATATCTCCGGAACGTCGTTCGCCACACCTATCGCAGTTGGCATCGCCGCCAACGTAATGGAGTATGCACGGCGTCGAGTCGACGACCTCAACGAGGAACGCAAGAAGCGACTGTACTCGGCTGGCTGCATGAAGCAAATATTCAGGGCTATGTCCGACAAGCGTGGCGACTACTACTATGTCCAGCCCTGGACATTCTGGAACGACAGGATTCGTGGCGGACGGTGGAGGAACAGGGATTTCCCAATCAACGACCCCGACAACATCGGTCTGGCCCTCAAGTATATCATTACCGATTACTAAAGTGGGTGGGAAATTGGAGTAGACGTTGGAAAGTGCCAATTTTCGCCCTACAACCATATGCTTTTACCGCACATACAAATGATCAATTCCCCGTTACCGTCGTGAAAAATATGCCCATGCTTACAGTTCCTCGAACTGTAACTGAATTAATTATACAGTAGATTTTTAATCATACTAGACTAATATCAGATCCATCCCTTCCATTGCCGTGAATATGGCTTTGAGGACAGAAAGTTGGTCAGAGCGTCCAGTGTTGACGTAAATGTTCGCAAGTTGCTTCCCAACGACAGCCGTTCGAGGATCATCTTTGCAGAGCCCATTTTCCTGCGTAATCTTGCGCAGTATCTTCGTGCAGTTCTTCTCGGCTTCCTCCAGCCGACCAGAGCAAATCTGCACATGGATGTACCAAGACATGGTTTGAATCCAGTCAGGATGGTCATCTTTGATGGCAAACTTCAGCTGCTGAGGATAGGACGCTGAACACTTGGAGAAAGGCCTTCAAGCTAGCCTGCTAACACTACTAACTCACGAGAAGCCGCGGAGGTAGGACAGAAAAGAGAGGACAGAAGCCAGAAACAGTTGATTTAAGGGCTCAAGGAGAAAAGAATTCGCTTCAAGAAATGTACTTGTAGATAAGCAATAGTTACCCCATCGGGTTGCCCGCCAAGCGTTAATAAATAGTGTGTGTGTACTGTACCAAGATATTGCACACCAGGATCCAGGTTCAGACCTTGTGGGTGCCGATAGTGGCTCCCTGTCTGGTTACCTGATGGCCAATTGGATCCAACTCGGTTCGGATATGGCGTATGCATTCCTCACAATGGCGCTATCTGGTAGCGGCTCAATCTAGATCCCTGTGGATAAGGCATGGGCCCCGGAAGGCAAAAGAAGTGCGTCGACAGACGTTGTGAATTATGTGCGTGGTGCTGGGGAGGGCATGCCTCGATGCTGGCGAGCAGGAGCGAGGTTCCACTGATGGCCAAGTTAATGAGCAGATTCCGTTTTGAATTTTGAGGTAATCTGCGAGCGCTGGGTGGGAGAGAAAAGGCGCTTGGACCTGATTGCACGTCGACAGTTGACTCTATCCATTGTCTCGTACTTCTCTACGCCGACCGAGGCAAGCTAGATGAAGCGGAGAAGATATACCAACGAGCGCTGGCTGGATATGAGAAGGCGCTGGGTACCGATCACACGTCGACACTCGACAGGGTCAACAATCTCGGTCTGCTATACGCTAAACAAGGCAAGCTGGAGGAGGCGGAGACAACGTATCGACGAGCTCTCCAAGGATTTCAAAAGTCACTTGGAGCAGACCATCCTTCGATCATGACAGTTATGACCAACTTGCAAGCGCTGCAGACTCCGTTTGGCAGAGACGCAAGACCGAACAGTACTCAGAATGCGGCACCATCAACCAATGACACCCGTAAGAAGTGGTGGAAATTCAAAAAGCGAAGCTAGATGATCGTTATACAGAAACGTATCTAACCATGTTATACATCTGTATCTTACATACGCTGACCATGAGATACTGCCAATACCGTACAAGGCCATGACAATACTTGGTGGTGATTGGGTATTTGTGCGCGTCTGCTTTAGCCAACGGAATCAGTCTTGCCCCACAAAGTGGTCTTGGCCTTGATATGAGAAAGTCGCAATGTGCCATTAAAGGGTAGGGCGGTTTCGGGAAGGACTGTACCAAATCTCTCCACTACTTTCGCAAAACCTAGATTAGTCTGCGACGTATGTGGCTGTCCCGTCGGTCTCGTAGATGGGCATCCGGTGGATGTATGTACTTCGTAGACCATTCTTGTTGCCGTCACCGTCACCGTCACTATTTCAAATTTCTCCTGGACCCCTCGCAGTATTGATCCGGACCTTAGGACTTCGCATTCTCACATCTTCCTACTCTCGCTTTTGCTTTTTGGCTCTTCTTTCCATTCCCTCCATATCCTCACAATTTCCAGTTTCTCCCAACCTGCCGTCCTCCCACTCGTCCCGACCGTTTCCGCACACCACACCCACCTTCCATCGTTCGCTCCGTCCCAACCTCTAATCCAGCTCTTTACTTCCTCCGGCCTATTACCACGACAAAACAACACATATGCCACGCCCTTCGTGCTCAGCAGCGTCGGTAACGCGTTGAGAAGCCGGCTCGTGACTTGCATGCCATCTTGCCCGCCCGCATATGAGAGTTCGAGGAGATGCGAGGATTCGGCGAACGTCGGCTTCTCCTTCGCGTTGCCAATATCAACACCAATGTCTGCGTCGTGCGCCGGGACAGACTCTGTCGGCACATAGGGCGGATTGAAGACAAGTACGTCGACTTCGCCTGCTCTCAGTGGCGCCGCAAGGTCTCCGAGTAGGGAAGACAGGTAGATACTTCCACTCCCATTCCCACTCCCACTTCCACCGCACTGGGCAGGATTTGGATTTAGACTTGGATTTTGAAAGCCATCTCCCTCCGACTTGGACCGCGTCGGTGTCTGTGCCACCGCAGACTCGGACTCAGCGTTTCTCTCCCGCTTTTCCACCAAGGCCTTCTGCACCGTCGTCGCAGTCGCAATGCACGCATGCAGATTCACGTCGACGCTGAGCCCGAGGACGTCTGTGCCGAAGATCTCACGTGCATGCACACTTAGGAATGCGACGATCACACCTGAGCCTGGGCCAAGCTCGAGAAGAAGTGGAATCAAATTCCGGTCTTCAATTTCATTGAGATGCACATCGGCATCGGCATCGACATTTGCGCCTGTCTCTGTACCTGCGTCTGAAGCAGCCCTATCCGTGGGAGGGGACGGTTCGCATTCAAAGCGCCGATGCAGCCATGCCGACTCCTTGGCCGAAGACAACGTGTCGAGGAATAAATACGAGTCTTCGGCCGGTTCGTAAACGGTGTCATAGGAAACGTGAGAAGTTGAGGGCGTAGGGAGCATAATCTTTGTTGTGTTTTTGGTGTCTGGTCCTTGCCCTCCCAATGTCTCGCACACTGGACGTGTTTGGCCTGGCCGCTTAATTCGTCGGGTGTGATGTAGGGTAATACTTCTTCCCGCTCCTAAATGTGAGAATGCCGGCATCAAGGTAGTGTGTTCATGGCTCCTTGGCTAGGTGTCGTTTCTGGACTGAGGTCGTTGGGGTGTTGGCTCTGGGCCCGTGCAGGACAACATCTAGAGAGATCAGGATGACAGTTAGCTTTCGAGAATATTCATCCCTTACAAGAATATGTCGATGTCACTGCCTCAGAAGGATGGATAGTCTTCTTGATTGACACAGTCGCAATAGGACCTAGGTATATACAGTTGGTAATGGAGAGAGAAATAATATTTACATCTTGTTGCGGGTAATTTTCGGTGAAGATTGAGGCACCTTTACCATGTGAACTGATAGCCTCGCGGGCAAATTTTTCCTCGACACATACGGCTGAGTACTAATCCAGATATGTCATTCTCTGCCATAGTCCCAACAAGGCGCAGCTCATCATTCATGGCCGTTACAAGAATTTTGTCTAACATATTCCTCACAGGACACCCGAACAACCCAGGAGCACTATGGAGACTGGAACGACCCACAGTCCGTTCTTCCCCTCATCTTTCTAGGCAATTTGTTCTTGACATGTACGTACTTGGCGCAGCAAAAACTCACGACTGACTCGAGCCAAAGTCGGTGGAGCAACCACAGTGTGCGTACGAGAAAATGCACGGAATCCGTCTTTTCCGTGATATGGGTCGTAACCACTTCGCCGACACTAAAAGGAGCATGAGGCACGCCGGCATAGAGCATGACGTCGTTGATCGTCACGCCTCCTGAAACCGTCTTGTCCAGCTGAGCTGGAGGACCACCGAAGTTAGATGTTGTGATGCTGCGGCGCGGCAATTATCCGGCCAATTTTGCTTCCGCCAGTGATAGATGGGTCCTGATATTTCGAAACATGGACGACCAGAAGTTCTTGAGCGGCCAGATCAAGCTCAGATCGCGTGACGAAGATACACAATTCCCTGCATTTGGTGAGAAGCGTCATCATCTCAAGCGACATTGGGCCCCCACGGTGAATTGTCTCAGGATCAGAGAAGGACTCTGGGCTTAGCAGCGGTGACGGTGGCCAGGATAGACGCGACACCCAATGGCTCTTTTCTCAACGAAGCTTCCCCAAAAGATCGCACGAAGAAACCGGCATTAGGTCTCTCGCCTTTATCTACATAATCCAGCATATCAACAACATCGCCTTTTACGCCAGGCGATTCTGTAGTGATGGTCTCGTATGGGTCGGTTGGGTTCTGTATGAAGGGCATCAGTGATAGGCAGGGTCGATTTCGATTCCTAAGGTATCGATACGGAATCGATACTAAGCGGTATCGATAAGGAATCACTAGAATCGATTCTTTTATCTGCACGTGACCAGAATCGATTCCTTGACCGACTTTTGATTTTATCATCTTCTTTTTCTTTTCGTACGATGATTTCCCTTATAATATGGCCTCCGAAACAGATTCATTCTCCTTTGTACAATCTACGACTCAAGAGTCGAGTCAAAGTCGAAAATCAATCAAATGGAGGAGTCCAGTATGGGATTACTGTCGCATCGCAAACGAGGATGAGAACCCCGAGTTTTTATACTGTTCTCGCTGTTTACTAGACTGCCCTAAAAAGCCGTACGGTTCTAATATTCCTACGAATATGAAGAAGCACCTTCACCTAGCCCACGCAATTATTGTCGACAAGGCTATTGGGAAGATCCAAGCAACTGTCGTTCAACAATTGAGACAACTTCATCTTCAAGCAAAGACGGCTGGCTACACGGAAGAGTTCGATTCTCAAGTCCTCCAGTTACAGCTTAATCAAGTGGTGATTAACGAAGCCTTGATTTCCTTGGTCGTCGTACGAAACCTTCCATTTACTATCGTCGAATGGCCCGAATTTCATACCTTATGTCAAGCGCTGAACCCGAAATGCCAGGGTATAATTACTACGGCACACTCTACGATCACCAAGAAAATGGAAGAGTCTTGGAATAATCATAAAGACGTTGTACGACGAGATCTCCAATCAGCAATCTCGAACATTCATCTCTCACTGGATATCTGGACTTCTCCGAATCGGTACCTTCTCGTCGCGATTTGTGCACATTACACCACACATCTCTTAAAGAGGCAAAAGGCTCTCCTCGCTCTTCGTCAGGTAAAAGGCCATAGCGGGGAAAACCAATTTGAGATCCTTCTTCCGGTCCTTCAAGATTACGGCATCGTACGAAAGCTCGGGGCTATCGTTGCCGATAATGCCAGCCCAAACAATACACTTTGTCATGAAATAGAGGGTTATATGTATAAGAAGGAAGACCGAGAGTGGAAGGCAGCGCATTGGCGGATCCGTTGTAGCGGCCATATTATTAATCTCGCTGTACAAGCCTTTTTATTTGCTAACGTTTTTGAGGTGGAAGAGCTCGAGTCGTACGATGATGAAGATAGAAGGGGGGAGAAGGGAGACGAAGAGGCCAGAAAGGTCAAATTTCGGCTCATGGGACCACTTGGCCAGATACATAATGTCGTCGTCCATATTCGTGGATCAACTGCTTACATCGCAGAGTTTTTGGGGCTTGCCAGAAGAAGGATTCCGCTTGACAATCGTACGAGGTGGAATAGTTGGTATTTGATGCTTCTCGTGGCCTTAGAATTAAGACCAGCGGTGGAGAAATACTGCCAAAACCACGAGGTAGATTTAAAAGATGACGAACTTACTCCCGAGGACTGGAGACGGCTTCGTACGATTAAGGAGTTTTTGGAACCATTTCATTCGGCAACTCTTTATACCGAAGGAGACTCTGCTGCGATCGATCGAGTCCTATTTACCATGGATGTTTTGATTAAGCATTTTCAACTCTCCCTTGTAAGTAAGACTCTTTTCTCCTCAACTTAAAAGGTACATACAGTATTATTGACCGTGCGAAAGGCCAGATTTAAAAAGAAAAAGGATACAGAATTCGCCGCTCGAATCCACAAAGCGTGGGTACTCTTCGACAAGTATTATATGAAGACAGATATGTCCGCATTATACGCTGCAGCCCTGATTCTTCACCCGGGCCGTCGTACGAGGTATATTGAAGTTAATTGGCTAAAGAAGTATGTGAAGCCGACTTTGGAAAAGGTTAGAAAGCTTTGGGAGAGTTATCGAGAAGCTGCCCCGATTCCTGCTGCTCTGATCTCTCCGTCGTACGGCAGAGGACTTGAGGAACCCAAAGAACTGAATACTTTTGACCAAATTGCCCAGTCTCTGAAGCAAGTTGCTCGGCCTACTAGCCAAGACGAATATGAAGACTACAATTCCGGAGAGTCGTACGAGCTTCGCAAAGGAGTCTCAGCTCTCACGTGGTGGTGCCACGATACGCAAAGACAGCGCTGGCCTCGACTCTCACATATGGCGATTGATATTCTTTCAATTCCAGCGATGAGTGATGAACCAGAGCGAGTATTTTCAGGGGCTCGTCGAACGATATCGTGGGAGAGGGGACAATTAGATCCCGAGACAATTGAGATGACCGAATGCCTTAAGCATTGGAAAAAGAGTGGGATCTTGGATAAGTTTCTTGAGAGTGAAGATGAATGAGTCCATCGTACGATGAAACAAGATTTACAGCTATCCACTGGATCCGATGAAATACCACGGCCCATCAGATCTAATCCATGGATCATCTCGACGTCGAGGCTTACACGTTCACGCTCAGTTACGAACCATCTCGAGTGTGATTAGTAGAGCTTTTAGGTGGTCCACAGACTAGATCCGATGTGTGGATCATCTCGATATCAGGACGTCGACCTCTATCGAGTAGGATGGCCCCCGGCCACACGGTCCACGGATTGGATCCGATGGCGGTAGTCTTTCATCAGATCCGATTCATGAATCATCTCGACATCGAGGCTCGTTCGTTAACGCTCCGTTACGAGCCATCTCGAGTGTGATCAGTAAGGGCTTGGGTAGTCCACAGATTGGATCCGATGGCGGTGATCTTTCATCGGATCCAATCTATGAATCATCTCGATATCGAGGCTTATCCGTTAACGCCCCGTTACGAGCCATCTCGAGTGTGATCAGTAAGAGCTCGTCTTAGGTGGTCCACAGATTGGATCCGATGAAATACCACGGCCCATCGGATCCAATCCATGGACCACGTCGACATCGAGGCTCGTCCGTTAACGCTCGGTTACGAAGCATCTCGAGTGTGATTAGTAAAGCTTGTCTGAGGTGGTCCACAGACTGGATCCGATGGGCGACGAGAGGGGGATTTCATCGGATCC
>NW_013550602.1:1027333-1297866 GCF_000835555.1 Rhinocladiella mackenziei CBS 650.93
AAAAAAAAAAAAAAAAAAACAAAGTTTATATTTTATAATGCCAAAAATTGCTTCAAAATTGACACCAAATCGTGGTTGACCTATCAAGGACGTGGCCGAGTGGTAAAACACTCGGCTTGCAGTCGAACCGATAGAATTGAGGGGCCTTACTAGTGTTCGATCATAGGTAAGGTAAGAGGGTTGTCCGGCCTAGCTTTCTAGGTGCCCTAGATGGGTAAACGTAATGCTCCAGCCAGTGATTGTTGATGATGTCGTCTTGTTCATACCGTTGGGAGGGTCACTGATTCAAACTCTTCTGCAGTTGAACTTGTCTGGCTGAAGCTGTCACTGGCTGCGACGCCTCATCTATAAGTTCGTTAGAGATGGACTATAGGAGGGGGGTTGTTTATTTTTTTAATAATTTTTTATTTACGTATATATAATCATTCGACGACTTTAGACGTATACTAGAGGCTCTTGAGATATACACGATTATTTAATCTCCTTAGACTCTTTACGACTACTCGCAAAAACGGTGTATACTCTCTTTTACCGTCCTTACGAGAGTACTATTGGGCCGAGAGAAGATTGATTGAATCTTTCTGACCGAGGCGCAAGCTAGAAAAAGGTCACGAAGATTGTAGTGCACGTGACTAGGCTAGTCCCAATATAGACTGCCAACAAGTACTCCCCTTACGGTGTTAATTTATTATCTTAATAGAGACCCTTCTTAATAAAAGTGGTTATGGAACGATGAAGCAAGTAAGGAAGGTGGCGGATTCCTCTGCAGATCGCACCATAGAATCGATTCAGTATCGATAAGAATCGATAAGAATCGATACCCCGGCAACAAGAATCGATACGGTATCGATCGCTTATTTAGCGAATCAAAATCGAGCCTGAGTGATAAGTACAGTAGCCTGACTCAAATTCCGTCAGAGACGTATATTCTTTGGTCGCCCTCTTAGCTGTTCCCTATAAAATAGTCACGGTTGGGAGGAAGGGACAGGAGGGGGGTTTTGTCTAGAAGTTTGTGACAGAGGAATTCATACTCCGAGTCTATACACCGCCCGAATATGGAAGGCTGAATGATTCGTTTCAAGCCCCGGATGGGTCACGTTACCAGTCACCATAATCAGAGGCGAAGTCGTAAGTCTCCCATTGTAGGCGACGGTATTAGTCGAAAGCCGAGTCCTAGTCGGTCTGTTCCGTTGCCTGCACACAAAAGCCGAAGTTAGGTGAAACACATGTCACTGAAAGGTGTAGTATCGATAGTCTCCGGTTGGGGTGAACAAGGAAACAAGTAGGCATCTTCGGGCTCCGAGAATTGCACACCATCGGAGGAAATTTCCAAGGCTGAGGGCTCTGGTAGAGTCGACTGATTTTGCCATGAGTCATTCTCGACATTTCTGGGAATTTGACACGCAGACTGATCAGTCAAAGCCGGACAATGGTCGGTATTTTCGACAGTCTCAAAGCAGCACAAGTCCCCAAGCGGCATGTCAGATATCAGAGCATCAAACAGGTCCATAATCCAGCGGGCAGGTTTCCAAACCTCCTCGGCACTTTTCCAGATCAACTGGCAAGTGGTGAGAGATAGGCTGCCAAGTAAGGTTCTCCCGGGTTGGTGGCTCTTTGCTTGCGATAAGAAGACTGCCTCGGCGGCGAAGAGGCCTGGGAATATCTCGTGGAGCACAGAAAACTGGGCTGACATTCGCATGATCTTGCACGCCTGAGTGAGGATTCTTCGAGCGGCAGAATCTATTCCACGACAGACCCGATCACAAACACAACCTGCTCCGTGCCTGCTTAAACAAGGTTGTTTTCCTATTCCTGACGAAAATTGCTCTGCATTTGCTAGAATCACATTGTGATCAAACACGATGGATAGAGACCAGGAGAAGATATTCGTGCCGGGATGGTCGACGACCCAGTCTAACTCTGGTGGCAGCTTCTTGCGCCAGGCTTTCAAGATCACGTTATAATCCGGCACCGTGCCCTGCAGCGTTTGGGCGGTGGACTGATTCCGTGTGGTTAAGATTTGTCGCGAAATCAAGCACAATTTCGACAAGTGTATCTGATAGAGGGCAAACTCATGTCCAAGAGAAACGCTCTCGAAATCTGAACTCTCAATCTCATGCTGAAAATCCTCCATGGCCAGCGGTCTCGCGTCCGAAGAGTCCGTGTTAATTCTGAACGGTCGACCAAGGACTGTTGCGAACGAAGAGTCTCGGATCACCAGAATCCACCAAAGACGACGACGAAGACTTCTGTCCTGGGCATTCATCTTAGCGCCGGCTATTGACCGATGGATGCCCAGGGTTTCAGCGACGTTCACCGCCGTACTGGTCCAGCTGGAAAAGTTCCAATAATCGCTTGGTGAACTATTCCAGAAGCTGAGGAAGAAAACACTTCGCAGGGTTGTGATTTTGTCGACTTCATAGCCACAGTCGAAGAGGGCTTTAGCTTTGGTGTAGTAGTGGACTCGTGCTGCGTATCGGCTGGAGAACTGGGCTTTGACAAGGACCGACACAGGGCAGTAGGTAGACACAATGAAACAAAAGGAATGTAAAAGAATCCACGGGACCGTTTTGGTTCTTAGTTGCTGGACGATTTTATCTCGATTGACAACAGGATAGAGGGGATAAATCAGTTCCAAGAAGACCAGTTTAAACTCTTCCATGAGGCGTTCTGAGGGATATTCAAACATTCCTCTTGAGCTCAGAGACGTGATCTCTTCTGGCTGTATGTGTGTAGGGTGTCCTCGACTCTGTGTGCTAATTTTCGATTCAATCTTCTGCACGGCGGGTCCAGTTCTATGAAGGAACTCCTTGTTCTCTGTACTTTGATTTCCCGTAATCATGTTTAGGGGAAATGTTTCTCCCAAATAGGTGATGGAACATTTATCAACCGGGGGTTGATGACCTTGGCGACGTGTTCTCAGAAAATGATCGAACACGGTTGTCCAAGTCGCTTCACGGTGTGATGAAATATCAGAATCCTGCGGCACTGACTCAGAGGATGCCCAGATCCGAAGCAGAAAACATCGGAACATCCGCAGAAGCAGGCGTTGAAGCAAATTTATCCGTAAACGTTGGATGCGTCAGGCTCGCTAAGAGGGACTCACTGAAGTCTGAATCGACTCGAGCATGAAATGGATCTTGTGCAACTTCTCTGCGATGTTTGCCCTGGTCTTCGGGTAATAATGCCAAATCTCTCTGTAGCCTGCTCATTGTGCTGCAGCCGTCAGAGTCTGGCTCATTCGGCCGTTCTCGAAGGTTCTGCTCCTTTTGATGCACTTTCGCCTTCCTTCTGTCATAGGTGCCCCTTCTGGACTGAATCAAGATGCAGGAGGACTCCATTCCCTATTTCCGACAACTCGTGCAAGGGATGCCACACATGACTGCATCACATTTCACCCTTCGTTGATTACATTGTCTGCAAGCCTTCGCAGCCCGAACCCGCACAGCCTCGGGTTTGAACCTGGCATTGGAAGACATTGGGGGAGTGGTAGATTTGAGGACTAGACGACAATATGGTTTTCTTTTTTTTTTTTTTTTTTCAAAAAAAAGGGAAAGGAAAGGAAAGGAAAATACCTAACACTGCGGCTCCTCATGCAGTCGGAAAATCTGGCGGCTAGCTCATTCGCCTGAGCATAAAGCGCTTGGTTGACTTGCAAGAGCGCATGGCCAGCAACATGGCCGTCAATATTGCGAACTTGCAATTGCTTGGGGAAAATCCACCCGGAATCTCCTCCGGCGGATCGCCCATTCACCTAATTACACATATCGTCGGAAGATGGTTCCCGAACCATCCTACCGCCATTGGCGTCGCGATGTTGGCCCACGAATCTCCGCTGACGGAAAGCCGGAGCTCGTCGTCAATTTTGCCTATAGCCAAAACTAGGCGAATGCCTGTGACTAACCGTTGTCAAGTCTGAATTTGAAAACATCGGATTACTTGCAGCACGTGAACTAGACCCTTGCACAGCCTCGTGATAAGGGGTAAGAGAGCCGAATTTGTTGAGTCTCCCTGTCTGGTGCGCATGTCTAAGGCTCTATGGTAGACGCAAGACACAACAGCAGTTCCTAGGAGAACAACATCCTCATTTTATTGCTCAATGTTAATGTTACTTTCGAGATGGAATGCGATCCTGAATACCGTCTCTGCATGACTGGAGAAGCAAAGCACGATAAGCACAAGTCGACATCCGAACCGAATTAGAGCGGCTTCCCTACTTGTTAGATGTCGGAATCGTTGTCCCGTAGGGCAGCATGTCAACTCAATACCAAAGCCAGAGCGAAATCTTACAACCGTTACCTTCTACCCAAAGCATAACAGGGAAATTATTTTGTCGAGAAGATGGGAATTCTTTATGGTTAGCAGGTCAAAGGCGCTGAAACGATGTCTACTTCAAGCACAAGCCGAGCGCAGGTGTTATTCGGACCTAAAAACTTACGCCTGGTGAGTTTTGCCCCTGGGGATCGGTACGATAGTGTAAAGCAACAGTAACGATTTGTGTAGATTGACAGACCCATTGATCTACCCGGCCCAGGAGAAGTCCAAGTACAGATTAAGTCAACCCCGTTATGTGGTTCTGACCTTCATTATTTCTCGCATTATGCAAATGGAGACATCATAATTCGGGAGCCTCTTACTCAGGGACACGAAACTGCTGGAATTATCGTTGCATTGGGCACCGAAGTTGACCATTTGAAAGTCGGCGGTCGGGTTGCACTGGAAGTTGGCGTCCCATGCGAAAAATGTTTCCATTGCCAGGACGGCCGATATAATGTATGTCCAGACCTGCGTTTTAGGAGCAGCGCAGCGTCCTATCCGCATTTTCAAGGAACATTGCAGGAGAAAGTCAACCATCCCGCTCGTTGGTGTCACAGGTAAGCCACAGACAATCACCTGCAGAGACGCTCTCAAGCTGAAGACGGCTGTGACGAGGATCCCCGATTCTATGTCCTTTGATGATGGTGCGTTGCTCGAACCTCTGTCAGTGGCGATCCATGCATTTCGAAAGGCCGATATCCGAAGTGGCTCCCCAGTTTTGATAATTGGAGCCGGGGTTGTTGGTCTTCTTTGTGCGGCCGTTGCTCGACATCGGGGATGTAGGCGCATAGTTGCCGCAGACATAGCGCCTGGTCGCCTAGAGTTTGCACAAACCAATGGTTTTGTAGATGCTCAGTATACTATTGTCCCTAAGAGGGGTAAAGATCTTAAGGAAGATCTTGCCATATCGAAGGAAACTGCTGCGAATCTGATTGCGCTCAGCGAAGGGAGTGGATATGATGCCGTTTTTGAATGTACTGGAGTCGAGGCTTCGGTGAGGACCTCAATATACGTAAGTTGGCCCAGCCGTTGACGCTCATTTTCGGCTAAGCGAAGACCCCAACAGGCTTGTCGTCCATCTGGTGATGTTCTTCTCGTGGGAATGGGGACTCCAATACAGACTTTGCCCGTGTCTGCGGCTGCATTCTGCGAAGTAAATCTCAAAGGTATCTGGCGATATGCAGATACGTATCCTACTGCACTCAAGATCATGGAATCGATCGAGCAACAGTACCTGAAAGCAGATGCTAGGAAGCTAATCACACACAAGTTCAAAGGCTTAGAGTCTGTCCCGGACGCCTTTGCTCTGGCTGCTCGAACGCAGGACGAAGAAGGGAACCTAGTGATTAAAGTAGTAGTTCAGAACTGAAAGAGATCCGGCAAGTGAGGGAGCAAGAGTCATATAACATAAGAAGTAGGGAAAAAAATCGAATTTTGGCAGATAAATGATTTCCTCTGCTGATAATTCCATTTTCAAAACGTTCTGACCGACAACGGATGGCACTCTGCTCATCTTAGCAAATATATCTAAAAACAGCCCTGTGATCAGCCAATTCGATCTCCCCTCTGGCTCTACTGTCATCGAAGATCATACATATGCGCCTGGTATACTTCAATGACAAAACAGTTGAAGGCTTTGCTGCTCCAGCAGTGCTTCGAATGTGGCGCATTGCTTTTTGAAGATATGAGAAGGTTTCATATTCTCCCCTTGTATCCGAGGACCAGCAGTTCTCTCAACTTGTGCAAACCGATATTCTACGGCGGCCAGGTTCCTAATCTAACGACAGGTCGGAGAAAACTTTGACAGGGAACAAAAGAAACGGAAGCATATCAGAATTTAGTATTGCACCCGACATGCAGTTTCGGGACCTGGATTCCGACAAAACCTAACTCTGGTCCACAGAAAACGGTCTTTTAGAAGATAGAAGCAATCCACACGGGCCAATCTCTCGATGGAAAAGCAGTCGTGATTAGGAGATCTATGTTATTTGTTAAAGGGCCACGGGAAGACATGAAAACACAAGAACTCGCTCGTCATGCATCACCAACTTTTCATCCAGTTAGTCTTCTAATGGTCTCTTTCATCTTCAATTCATCTAGACAATATGTCTCCATATGATCAAACCCTCAGCGCCATCGTCGTCGGTGCCGGGCCTGCTGGCATTGCGATGGCCTATCGATTGAAACATGACTTGAAGTTTGAGGACTTCACCATCTATGAAAAACTCGACGGAGCAGGAGGTACGTGGAGGACGAATCAATATCCAGGATGGTACGACACCATCGCCCACAGGTTTGACTCTCAGCCTGATCGATTCGCAGTGGTTGCGACTTGCCATCGCATCTCTATTCATTCAGTTTCAATCTGAACCCTGATTGGTCAAAAGAGCTCTGCGAACAACCAGAAATCTTACAGTGTAAGCAAAAGGATCCGTTGAAAGCAGGCCCAGTTGGCTGAAAAAGACAACAGATATGGAAGATACCGTTGACAAATTCGATCTTCGCAAGCACATCCACACCGAGGTCGAGTGCATCGGGGCCACATGGAATTCGCAAAAGTCCAAATGGGATGTACATTTGAAAGATCTCAAGACCGGCATTGGGTTCTCAAGGACAGCTTCGGTATTCGTCTCAGCAGTCGGTGCCATATCTTATCCGCGAGATGTCAGATTCCCGGGAATGGACAGGTTCAAGGGAGCAATGTTTCACACGGCTCGTTGGGATCATACTGTCGACTATGCGAGAAAGAGAGTCGCCGTGATTGGGAACGGCTGTAGTGCAGCACAGGTCGTTCCCACTGTAGCAAAGACAGCTGCGTTCGTCAAGCAATATGCTCGCAGTGGGCAGTGGTACCATCCCCGTCCAAATCATCAATTCACGTCACTGGAAAAACTCATGTTCCGGTGGCTCCCCCTTTGGCAAAGACTGGTACGGCTGCGGATCTTCCTGGACGCCGACGAACAGACGACAACTTATTTCCCTACACCCAGAGGAATCAAGGCCCGACTGGCTGCTGAAGAAGAGTCGAGAAGATATATTCGCTCCCGAGCCCCTCAGAGATACTGGGACTCGATCGTGCCGACGTTCCCTCTTGGGTGTAAAAGACGCATCTTTGACCCTGATTACCTGGACTCCCTCTGCCTTCCCAACGTGGAGCTCTTAAATCAGGGTATCCGCGAAATCACCGACACCGGAATCATCAGTTCTGGGGGGGTTGAAGATGATTTCGACATTATCGTCCTCGCTACCGGATTCCGAGTGGCACAATTTTTAGCCCCTATGGAGATTGTCGGTGCACATGGGATATCTCTGGCCCAGCAGTGGAACGAATCTCGAGGAGCACAGGCTTATTTGGGAACATATGTCCACAATTTTCCCAACCTGGCAATCTTGTTTGGCCCAAACACCTTCCCTGCCAACAATTCGGCTCTTTTTGCGTGCGAGACCCAGATCAATTATGCAGTACGGACGCTTTTCACCCCTCTTCTAGATGGGCGAGCCAAGATCATTGAAGTCAAACAAGCCGCGGAAGATCGTGAAACTCAGGCCATTCATCAGGGTCTGCAAAAGACGGTCTTTGCTGGAGACTGCTCCAACTGGTACATTGGAGCCCATGGTAGGAATGCTGCATCGTGGCCTGGCAGGGCGATCTCTTTCTGGTGGAGGACATGTTTTCCAGATTGGAAAGTATTCAACTTGGTTGGTGGTGACAAATTGTGGCGATTGAGAGCGGTGAAGCGACATATAGCGGACAATTCACGGTTGCTCGCATTAATGGTGTTGCTTCTAGCCGCTGGCCAGTATCTCAATCGGGAGTCGTTGGCTGCAGTGCACGAGTCGGCCGTGAGAGTGGCAAGAGCGTATGTCAAGGATGTCTGAAGTGCATGGAATCTCAGAGGACGAATTGGTTACTCTGAAGACGTGAAAAGGGTTTCGTCATTCTATAAATTATCGAGATCCGATGGATCCCCAGTTAATCCTCTTGAACACTTTGTTCCTTAGCATCCGAAAGGAACGCAATGCTAAGCAATGGGCTTACGATGATGGACAAAACCAATGGCAGGATACCAGCGTACTCTTCGAAAAGAACCAAATTTCCCCCAATAGTAGAGCTAGCTACTCATATACTGGTCAAAGCGAGCAAACTCCAGATCTCTATTTTCAATTCGATCTTCCCATAAAATGGTGTCTCCGTTGAATTCTGGCACCACCTCTATGAATTCTCTCAAGATCAAGCAATCGTACGCTCACCTCAAAGCACACGCCCAGCATGTATACCACCAGTAACCAAAATATCCTCCGATGTTGTATACGAACTAGCATCAGATAATAAGTATACCGCCAACCCTTTGAGATCGGTTCGGTCCCCCATACGTCTCATGGGAGGTTCGGTCGCCATGATATGAGCTAGGTGAGGGTAAGTTTCCATGAGGTTTAGAGTCATATCTGTCATCATATACCTGCACAGATACTGTTAGTCGTTATCGTCTTCAAGAAAACGTGGCCTAGAATTCGTTGAAATAAATGCAGGTCTAACATACCCTGGTGAAATACTGTTGACTCTGATCCTATTCCGTGCCAGCTCCACTCCCAAGGCCTTTGCAAGAGCGACAACGGCTCCTTTACTGGCACAGTAGTCGCTGGTGTTCTGTCCTTTGCTCAATGTATATGCTGCCACTGAGCCGATGAAGACGATGGATCCACAGGAACTGCTGTTGTCAAGAGGCTGCTGGCGCATCATTTGCTTGGCTGCCAGCTGAGCAGCGTAATACGTGCCCAAGACATTGATGTTGAGGCATTTCGCCACAGAATCGGGGTCTCGTTGAACGAAAGGCTCGTCGGGGCATATCCCAGCGGCCGTGATTCTAAGATCTCCATTAGGCTCCCTGGTTTCGGACCAGATTCTAGTCCATACTTACAGTCCATCAATTCGTCCGAACTCCCGAAAGATCTCCTCGAAAGTGTTTTTGAGTGCTCCATGGTTCGTCACGTCACTTCTTCAGCCCTCATTTCAGCTCGTTCCATCATTCAACCATCAAAACGATCCCCTTACCGATATAGCTTTACTTTGACGTTGAAGTCCTTCTGAAGCATGTAGAAATGTTGATGAGGCTCGGACAACAAGTCAATCACGGCAACATTCGCCCCAACCTCAGCCACGGCGAAGGCTAAGGCAAGGCCAATGCCCCGTGCGCCACCTGTAATCACAATGGTCCGACCAGCGAGGGAAAATAGATCCCGAACCGTCCGATGAAGAAAACTGTCTGTATCGACTTTCAGAGCTTGCTCGGTCTGCGTCACCTGTCCGTTCATCATGGATGTTCTTGGATGGATTCTTGGAAAAGATCTTGATGGGAATATTTTGTGCTGGTAGTAAAATCTAGTGATCTTAGATCAATGTCGTGACTGAGTATCTTACCATGTGGAAGATAAAGCAAATCGGAATCTCTTTCCCGATGGCTGTGTCGACATTTCCGTTGTCTCAATTCCGGCGAATATCACGGACACGACACCGTTCAATGACGAATTTGAATAGACTGCGGCAATAAGAGAGGAAGCTTTACCTTGCTGAAATTTCTGCGGCCTTTAGAAATGGATTGTCCGCTGGGCTGAGTCAAGTTTTCGATCCCACGAGAGAGCCTCTCCCACGTACAACTTTTCAACTTGCAGGTCTCTCCTCGGCCACAAAATCACTGTCCCGCAGACCATCGAGAACTATGCCGTCTCATGTAGAGGACCAGCATCTAGGGAGGTTCGACGAAGCCACGATAATCTCCAAGGTCCCACAAAACAGGGACAAGTTGACGGCAAACGGGTTAGAAACCGGCGAAGGAAAACCGACTGTCAACGACCACGGATGGCGTGCCAATTTGAACGAAGATGACCACGCGGTTTTGGCTCTCCGAAATCTTCTCTTCGACATTACAAACCAGAATGGAGGCCATGGTGGTTCTGCTATAGGGATGAGTGCGATTGGCGTGGCGCTCTACAAGTACATTATGCGTTACAACCCATCAAACCCGAACTGGTTTGATAGAGATCGTTTTGTATTGTCAAACGGTGAGGGCCCACGATTCCAAGTGTCATTGACAAATCCCACTGAGATTGGGACCCAGGACATACCGCTATGTTTCTATATTCATTGAACTACTTGACCGGATACGAGAATTTCACCATGGGTGAGCTCCAACGATATGGAAGTGCAGAGACAAGTGGTGCAACGACAATCTGTCATGGCCATCCGGAGATTGAGATTCCTGGTGTTGAGGTTACTACAGGTCCCTTAGGACAAGGTGTCGCAAATTCAGTCGGTCTAGCTATTGCGTCGAAAAACTTAGCGGCTCGATTCAATGAACCAGACTTAGGAATCATCCAGTCACGAGTCTATTGCACAACAGGAGACGGATGCCTAATGGAAGGAGTCGCACTGGAAGCGATATCACTGGCAGGTCACCTCCAACTTGATAACCTGATTCTGACTTATGACAACAATTCCGTGACCTGCGATGGCCCGCTCGCTTGGATCAATAGTGAGAGTATTAACGACAAAATGAGAGCGTGTGGGTGGCAGGTGCTGGAGGTGGCCGATGGAAATTTCGACGTCCAGGCGATCGTCAAAGCCTTGGAGTACGCAAAAGCCTTGACGGGGAAAACCTGTCTTCGTTAACGTCAAGACAATCATCGGGTTAAGTACTCAGATTGCTGGAACAGCAAAAGCACATCATGGCTTTTTCGACGCGGAGAGCGTAAAAAGGTCAAAGATCACGGCCGGGCAGGATTCGAGAACGACACATCAGGTCCTGCCAGGTCCACTAGCCTACTTCCGAGAGCGCTAGACTCATGGAGAGAAACTCGAAAGCTATTGGCAGTCTCTTTTCAGGCAGTATGCTGCGAAATTTCCCGACAAGGCTGATCAGCTTCACCGACGCATGACTGGTGATTTCGGTACGGAGTACAAGGCCATTCTCAAGAGTCTCGACCCGTCTCAATTCAAAGGTCAAGCTACCCGTGAGATCAATGGAAAATTAATAGAGAAGATCTGGCTGGCCTGTCCAGCCATGTGTGGTGGAGGTGCCGACCGGGTGAATTCCAACAAGTTCTACTATAGCGAGAACGACGTATTCCACCCTCTAACCGGCTACGCTGGCCGTTATATCCCATATGGTATCCGCGAACATGCCATGGCTTCTATTTCGAATGGAATCGCCGCTTTCAACCCAGGGACTTTCTTGCCTACAACTGCTACTTTCCTGATGTTCTATCTCTATGTAGGTTTCCTAGTGACCTAGGGTACGCCGATGGGAACTTACATGCTTTACAGGCTGCACCAGGTGTTCGAATGGGTGCACATTCGCACCTACAAGTGATCCACTTTGCAACTCACGATTCATTCGCCGAAGGGCAAAACGGTCCGACTCATCAAGCCGTCGAGGTCGATTCTCTTTATCGAGCGATGCCCAACATCCTGTATATCCGCCCTTGTGACGCCGAGGAAGTCATCGGTGCATGGGAAATTGCAATGGACACACGCACGAAGCCGTCAATGATATCCTTGGGCCGTGATCCTGTAGGACCTGTTCCTAATACGAGCAGAAATATGGTCTCCAAGGGAGCGTATATCCTCCAAAACCCTCCCAACGCAAAACTCACCCTCGTCAGCTGTGGGACAAACCTGCACTATGCAGCTGCGGCAGCCATTGCGTTGGGAAATGAAGGAATGCCGATCAAGTTAGTCAGTGCACCCTGCTTCGCTCTGTTCGATCAACAAGACCAAACGTACCGGAATGAGGTGTTTGCCTTAGACGGAAATCCCATAATCAGTGTGGAAGAATACGTGGCAACCACTTGGGCTCGTTACGTGACAGCGAGTATAGGGATGAACGGCTACGGTTACTCGGCCTCCAATCCAAGTAACTATGAGCGGTTTGGACTCGACACGGCCGGAATCTTGAGAAAGGTTAAAGCTTATCTGGGCGAACTTAACGGTCAAAATGCACGGATGGCTGGATGGCGGCGCTTGGATTAGAAAGGAGCAATAAATTGCATTCCTCATACGTCCTGGTCAAACTGAGATTCTGTTGGAAAAATGTCTATCTCGCCTTGATACATACCGTCTTGCTGGCCACTTCAAAGCTACGGTCATGGAATAATGGATGTAGGCAGATGTCAAACCTTTTGTGCAACTTGAATTGAAAGAATGCTCTCTGGCTCTCCAATTGAATGCAGGATAGAGCTCATTTATACACCTATCTAAGCAGTGCCCGTCAGCGGCGCTGCCTGTCAATGGTGCTGTAGCCTAGCATACAACCACCCCGCGCTGACCACAGGTCAACAGCAGAATATCAGACGATCGAAGCGTGAATAAGTCCTTCTACTGTTCATGGGTAGTTTCAAGTAATGGCCTCAGAAGACGCTCAACGATTTCAGGGTATCCTATTGTTGAACAGTTGCTAGTGCCCCGCTATTGGAAAAAGGGGTTTACCATTCCTATTCAGGATATAGGGGTAAGGATAAGAGTGAGAAAGGGGCCAACTAAACGTGTATGTATATACTCGCAATCTGGCAGGTCCAGTTGTCAAACAGGGAGAGCACTCAACAACGATCGATATACACCCACTGATTGCTTGACGTCTCTGGTGTCAACAGAATGGGGGAACGGGAAGGAAGGGTGTCATGGGGCGCCAAGACCCAATGCCAAGAACATGTATATAGCATGCGTTACGCAGGATACCCCTATCCGACTTCCAAGCGTGGAAGTCGATGTCGGCCCTGCATCCATATAGATAGATAGGTATCCTTTTGACGTCTTTGCAGCCTGCTGGCGAGCCTGTCCCTGACAGAGGGGGAGGGGACATGTGCATCTGTAATGTCGACTCCATCAACAAGAAGATGATTGGATCTGTTTACAGGTTCTTCCTAATGATCCTGTTTCCAGTCTGTCTTCCGGTGGATATTATCCATCGTATCCAGGAAACGTAGCAAAACGGGGAACTAGGATGGTCAATGTACAGCAGAGTCAGTTGATCGGGTTCAGTATCCCGAGAAACCCGAACCCTTGCGTGTGTTTCTCAATATTCTGAATGGTACGAACGGAAGACTGAGGAAACCAAGTGTAGCATCTGGAACTTGAGCAACCCTCCTCTTGCATACGCTTTCATTCCCTGTGTGGCCTTGGAGTGCGGGATTTTTACTACACATCAAGGTAGAATTCGCACCACAACTCTTGTTGACGAATACTTGACAAAACTCGAGGGGATCTTGACTTTCACAGGGCGTTCTACTTGATACTCGAAGTAGAGGTTGGATAGAATAAGGGCGCCGTCTTGATTCTGCCTTGACGGACGTTCCTTCTAGAAGTAAGGTATTCTGATAGATGCGCCTCTATCCGGGGCTCTGAAGACCAACGGGCCTGTGCAACTTTGGTGGCCTTATCACGTTTATTGATTTCACCCTTTCTCGCCAGGGACGTTGGATATTCTTCCAGACATTGGTCTGATCGATAGTCGAACACCTTTGTCCTCGTCGGAGATTCTTACAGTTACGGACTTTCCACCATTGATGCCAGGTCTGTGCCTGCGTCCATAGCGCTCTATCGAGTTATTGCTATTGGTGGGCAGACAAGCCTCAAGAATGTGACGAATACTACCTAGACACCCATGTATGTATTGGAAACAAGAAAATAATGCGGGTGTCTTGCAGTCATTCCGATCTCTTCAAAATGTGGTGAGAATCAACGAAACCCTGCGGATCAGTCGGAACTTGGAATTCGAAATCAGTTGACGGTTGTTGAACATGAATCTCCTTCGGGCCACAGTGCTGCTTGATTCTATCTCGCGTATACAATATATGTCCAATTCCCCAGATTCTCCGGACGAAGTCACAATTGCACCCTAGTTCATTGAGACTGTTCTGGTGACAGCACACCGCTCTTGTCTCTGTTTTTCTACCTGTGCACACAAAGGCCCAGAATAGATGTTCAAGGACCACAATGTCTGAAGTATACACCGAAGAAGCAAGCCAGGAAAAGGGTGTAGTCCACAAGGAGACTGTTCCTGAAGTCCCCGAACACCATAAATCAACGGTCCACGAGATTTCCCACACCGACGCGGCAGTCTGGCAGTTGCGCCGGACCTATACAAAACCAGGTACGTGACTCGTTAATCTCCCCCTTTTCCGTAAGAAGGCGAGCTGACCGAGCTTCCATAGGGTTAACGGGCCTCTTTTCTTCAAAATATGTGTTCATCTGCTCTCTCTTCGCCACTACTGGCGGTTTGCTGTTTGGCTACGAGTGAGTGGCTTGCGGAAGTTTTTCGAAGAGATCTACTAATATGTGATACGACAGTCAAGGCGTCGTCTCCATCACCTTGGTCATGCCCCAGTTCCTCCAAGAGTTCCCAGAAGTTTCACCAACTGCAGCTGGCGCAGGATTCATGAAAGGGCTGATGACAGCTATGCTTGAGCTCTCCTCGTTCTGCAGGAGTTGAGCATCGTTGTTGGGATTGTCATTGCTTTCTACACTACTTATGGTACTCGGTATGTTCCAAGTATGTGGGCTTGGCGACTACCATTCCTGATTCAGGTCATCCCAGCCTTGGGTCTGGTGTTGGGTGTCTTCTTTCTTCCTTACTCTCCCCGATGGCTGGCTTTCAGAGGAAGGACTGACGAGTCCTTGTCTGTCTTGGCCCAAATCCGCCGCCTCCCCGTCACGGCTGAACTTGTTCTACAAGAATGGTATGAAATTCGTTCAGATGCCATGTACCAGAGAGAACTTCGCCGAGAGAAAGCACCCTCAACTGGCACAATCGACCGGCAAGTGGGACAAGATCAAACTTGAGACTTTGGGATATCTCGACTGTTGGAAGAAGCCTGCCCTGAAGAGGACACACGTCGGTGTGGTCATGATGTTTTTTCAGCAATTTGTGGGGATCAATGCCCTCATCGTTCGTGTTCCGCAAGTCCTCCCAGCTTACTGAAGCTAATCAATCGATCTAGTACTACTCACCTACATTATTTGAAACGATGGGATTGGACTACCAAATGCAGCTAGACATGTCCGGTGTTCTCAACATCTGTCAAGTCGTTGCCGTGGTGTGGTCGCTTTGGGCCCTAGATCAATATGACCGTCGTCTGCTGCTCCTTGTAGGATGTGTCGGAATGTTCATCTCCCATCTCATAATCGCTGTCTTGGTGGCCAAATTCAATGGAAAATGGACCGATCATCAAGGACCTGCGTGGACAAGCACTGCATCCCTCTTTGTCTTCATGCTGGCCTTCGGGTGCTCCTGGGGACCTATTCCCTGGGCCATGCCAGCGGAGATTTTTCCGTCGTCGCTGCGAGCAAAAGGCTGTGCTTTCAGCACCATGTCGAATTGGGGAAATAACTTTATCATTGTAAGTTGATCTCCAGCCCTATTCAATTGACCCGACAACGAACTCTGGGTTCACACATGATTTTGCTAGGGCTTGATTACTCCTCCGATGATTCAGAATATTGGGTTTGGAACTTATATTTTCTTCGCGTCATTTTGTGCTCTTTCACTTGTTTGGGTGTATTTCTTCGTTCCAGAGACAAACGGGAGAACGCTGGAACAGATGGACAGCGTCTTCAAAGACACGAGTAGCGTTGAGGAGCTCGAACGTCGACGACAAATTGAAGCGGACATTATGAGAGAAATGGAGCAGAACCGCGCCGTGGAATAGAAAAGTTCAGTCCGTCAATACCTTCGAAGCCGCTATTATAAAGTTGAATCGAATGAGTAGCTAGCTGGTGGAACGATGGGAGAGAAAGGGCACCTGAGAAGATCAAAGCGTTTGAGGAAGTGGTAAGAAGAGCCACGGTAGTAGACCGGTTCGAGTATTCTTCGGACCCGTCTAGAACTCGATGCAGTACGAAAAGGTCTCACGTATGCCTTTGCAAAATGACCCGGCAAATCCTTGCCATCGGCTCCTTCCATGGTGACTTGCTGAGATCTTTGCTCGTAGATCCTCGAAAACTTCAAGAAATACCCTCCAGACAAACGATAGAATTGCCGGTGAATTGCCTTGGGGAAAAAAACAACCAAACTCGATCATCAATCATTCAAGTTCCACTGTTATATCCAAGGAAAATGTTGGTCAAGATGGAGCGAATAAGTACCCGAAGGATCTAAAGACTCCTTGTGTCAACCATCACACAACCGACTCTTCTACCCCGACAAATACTTCAGTTACCGTTGAAGAGTAAGCTTGGGGGCCCATCATTAAGTTTGGCGTCCGACTTAGACCTCATCCTTCTCTTCAACCACTCGCCGTGGGATCTGGTTACATCTACCACTGAAACTTGCTTTGCCAATTTCGCAAGGCATATGATATGACAGATCATCGGGAGATCGATTTCCATGATGATGTTAGTTCCGCTTGTTTTCTTCTCTTGCATTGTGGAAGGGATTCGATGGGAGGCATGCCACGAACCAGACCTCGATTTTGCTGTTAACTCCTTTTCTTGTCTTTGAAAACGAACACGCTTCCTGTCAAAACCCAAACTTTTATGTGACATTGAATCATGTCCAAGCAAAGTACAGATGATCTCAAATACAGTATGACTCTTCTTTTGTGTCGTCATTGGACCAGATTGATACTTATGATCCATTTATCAGATCGCCGATCGTTTTGACAGCGGCGGGACCGCCCAAGGCGGTGACCCAGCTCTCCTTTTCGAGTTAGAAGTTACATCCTGAAGCAATTCGGTCCATTGCCTCTGTAGAGCAAATAAAGATTGTCTCACACGCTTGGCGCTCTCGAATCCCTGGCTCAGTTCATCCATAGCACGGAAACAGGTGTTCAAATCCACAGTGATCTGATCGTCCTCGTAGCTAGAGCTATGTGAATTCGGCTCATTAATCATGTGGAATATGAGAATCAAGGATGCCGAGAAGATGACATTGACGGCATACACGTTCATGCGACGGAATCCGTAGAATTTCTCGTACAGTCGAAGTAACTTTGCGACTTCCATCGCCGATTCGCTGCAGACACTTCGGGCGTGTCTAAATCCAGGCCCAATCTTCTCTGGTGGCTGGGATTTTTTGGAGGTCCACGGACGGTGAAGCAATATCACAAAATGATGATATGCCATGCTAGAAACCTCGTTGTCAGAATCTCTGGTGAAGCAAGCGTGAGCATATTATTGTGTTCCCTAAAACTTACTACACCATGAGGATCTCTATTGATATCGTTCTTTCAGTTTCATCAATTTCTATTTCGGGAGAATTTTTGCGCCACTGAAAGAGTCGACTTGTTGTTTCAAAGGACAGTTTCTGCAGGGCCGTCTTGGATATTCGAGCACATCCATATCTACAACACATCAGTGGGGACTCGCAGGGAAGAAACAACATACAGTTTTCTGATCAGAGGCACAACATCTTCGCAGAGAACGACCCATTGGTGGAGGATCAGCAAGCGTCGGTCATGGCATCTTTGACTGGAGGCTGTCTCGTCATAATGATGCAAGAGAGTGGAATCGGGTCTCCAAGAGCTGTTTTTCTCATCGAGCAGACTAGCAGGTTGCCCGACGGATATTTCCTCGCTGTCAATGCGGAATGGCCGCCCTAGATCAAAATACCAAAGGCTTTTTGGTTGTTGGTCAGGATGTTATTGCCCAATTGGTAGGGTCCCGAGAGTTTTACTTATTGACCACGAAACTGCTCCAGAAGGTTGTCAAGCGTGCCTCTGCCTCCATCGGAGTCATCAAGCCTCGCTCCACATACGGAGTACTATCAACATGTAGGCCAATGTCAAAACATAGTCTCATTGCCATGCCTGGGGGATGTCAATGTGATGAGTCTGCCGTTCGGTAGATTCTGTGCCCGACTCACCGCTGTATAACCACATTCTCGCATCGCAACCCCGGGCAGCTTCGTGGCTGCTCAACAGGAGGAGAGTTTGAATGGTTGAAATGCAAGGAGAGTCTAGTTCAAGTTCAAGGAGGATCTTTGCTCGGTCCGCGAAGAACTCGGCCAGTGGCTTCGGGAAGGTTATGAAAGAGTGGTGGTAGCGAGCTTCAAAAGCGGCGCCAAGAGCGCACCTACCTCGGTCAGTCACTGTCTCTTAGCGTGTTCACAAGGTTCATACATAGCATTTACGAGCGCCTGGGAATTGTATGCATATTCCCGCTCTCCGTGTTTTCCCCCTTTCTGGGCGAACTCGAACATGTTGCGATCGACTGTCAAATGACATGGGTTGTGCCACTTGAAGAAGAGCTCAATCAGGTTTTCTTGCAGGCCGTTTGGGACATCCGCTCCCAAACCAGCCTTCTCGAGCATCCTCTGACCATCACGATGTATGTTTCGAACTTCAACAGGCTCTTCTACCATCCGCGAGTTTCCAAGCAGATGATGGTTAGACTGAGAGCCATAGTAGCGCAAAGCGCCATCCGAAGTAACACGCAGTGATCCCAGACGGGTGGCTAATTGGATGACAAAATGGGTATCGGCTTCGTCCTCTGAGTTGTCGTTTGAGACGACACGGGACCTTCCACTCTTCGCAGCCTCCGTGTGATCCGCTTGGCGTAGTTGCGAATCTTCCGTGGAGGTGAAGAGCATCTCACAAGGGTCAGAAGTTAGGGCTGAGAAATCATACTGAACTTCCCATGGCCAGTCGAATGGGTGGTCGAGCGAGAAACTAGGGGACTGAAATTGTGCCCAGATAAAATCGTCTCCTGGAAACGCGGCATGGAGTGGCTGGCCTGGCACTAACTCCATCAAGTCCGTGTCATTGTTCTGAAGTGGGATTCTCGAAGTATTACTCGTGCTCATCTCCACCGTTTGAAGGATGGTGGACTCTTGGGGGGGTGTTAAGTGCCAATCGAGGTTTGGACCAGATTTTGTCAGGTCCTCATTAATTTGCTTAACAGGAGTAGCCACCGACTTGAGTGAGATGCTTGCGCTCTGGGATATATCTAAGGTCTTCTGAACGTCTTCCAAGAGCTCCTGGTCACCGGGGCTCAGGTTCGGGATGTGTAAATCATGCTGCATGGCGAGTCGGGTGAGGACCTCTACTCGATCAAAAAGTATCTGTACCGCTGCTCTCAACCGGACTCTGTGATTGACAGTCAGCGATCCTCTGCCACTGCTGGAATCCTGAATACATATTGGCAAGAAGGAAAACATACTTCCGCTTATCATCCTTGGTCGAATATTGACAAGTCCTTCTCCGTTTCAAACAATATTCGCACGAGGGTTTTCTGCCGTCACACTATGTTCAAATCAGCCTGAGTCCATTGGTCAGCTCTCATGGATGGGCACCTTGGTTTTGTTTTCTCGACACGCATTGCAGGCAGTTGTTACATGTCGGCGCTCCATGCTAGGCAGCGGCAGCGGCAACGACAGAGAGTATATTGGCTTGGTTTGAGGAAATGCAATAATTGCAACCAAAGGGCCCCGGAATGTCAGTGGCATGATCTGACAGGAGGACCGAAGGAGGCATATGATTGTCGACTCCAACCCCGCATCCCCAGCGCCAGCCCCGGCCATTGTGCCATACTCTCTTATTGGGGATGGCCCCACAGGCTTGCAGTGGACAGCGGGTAATAGTAGTCTAGTAGCCTTTGCCTTTGGCCCAAGATGGCAGCAGTGGAACAACCCATTCTCTTCATCTCCTCAAGACCAGTCTGAACCAGAGTTTGTAAACCATGTTGTCCACCGGGACAATTTCTTCCCAGAGCAGGGAAAGGCGCGCACGGATTATCACCCAGTGCCCCTTAATGTCTTGCCCCCCCCGGAAAATGGATTCCGAGCACGGATTTTGGTCGGAAGCTCCTCAAAAGTCAACTCACCTGCAAGGCTCTGGCAAATTCCCCAAATCTTCAAGGTCATTGTCGTAAAGCAATAGTTCTTCTCTTGCGAACTGTTGAGCAAATTGTGAAGTACCTGGACGAACATGGGTGAATACCAGGACTTGTCGTCGCCAATAACGAACGACATGAAGCTGGTACGATTGTTTCCATCTTGTTATCGCAATGCTTAGGCTGATGAACCAGACGTCAGGTTAGGGAATCTGATCTTTTCATCCAAGACGCATTTATTGGAGGGAAATGGGTTAAGGCCGACAGTTTGTTTGATGTTATAGGTAGGTCTCCGGCCCGGGAGCCACGTTGAGCACACCATCAAGCTGATCTGAGCACCAAGAACCATCAAGTGCTACCACTTTCGGTCAAGTGGCGAACTGCGGCCTGATGGACTTTCAGACTGCGATCGAAGATGCCTCAGAAGCTCAGAAAGAATATTATATCAATACCACTGCTGCCGTACGGGGATCATTCCTCCGCAAATGGAACGATCTTATACATGAGAACAAAACAATGTGTAAGTCAACCGCGACCTTGCCCAGGGAAGAGAATCTGGGAATTAACGTGAGTCACCAGTGGCAAAGATACTGTGCCTAGAGAATGGCAAAACATACGCCGAAGCGGAAGGGGAAGTGCTATATGCTGCCAGTTTCGTCGCATGGTTTGCCGAAGAAGCCACCCGTGGCTATGGAGTAACCATACCATCTTCCACTCCGAATACGACGGTCCTCACGACCAAAAAACCTGTGGGCGTGTGTGGGATCATCACGCCATGGAATTTCCCTGCCGCCATGATCACACGGAAAATTGCTCCAGCATTAGGTGCCGGCTGCGCGGTGGTCATCAAACCACCCAGTGAAACTCCCTTCACCTGCCTTGCCTTGACAAAGCTGGCGGTGGAGGCAGGGATTCCTCCCAGGGTAATTCAAGTTTGACCCACCAAGGATAGAGAGGCAGCGTTGGAACTTGCGAAGAATCCCTTGGTAAGGAAAATCAGTTTCACCGGCTCGACAAATGTAGGCAAGATGTTGGCGAGGATTGGTTCTGGGACATTGAAAAAGATGAGCCTTGAACTTGGAGGGAACGCCCCGTTCATCGTATTTGATGACGCCAATTTGGACCTCGCTGTAGACGGGGCTATGTTTTGCAAATTCAGATGTTCAGGTCAAACCTGTGTTTGGTACGTGAAACTTTTCCCAGCCACGCCAGATCAGATAAGCCCGATTTACTAAAAATTGTCCATGACAGCGCAAACCGACTCCTCGTGCAAAAGAACGTTGTCGAGGAATTCACGAGGAAGCTTGTTACTAGAGTCAAAGCCTTGAAGGTCGGCCCAGGGTCTGATCCATCGACAACACAAGGGCCTCTGGTGAATAGGTCTGCGGTGCAAAAAGTGGAAGAACATGTCCGCGATGCTACCAACAAGGGGGCAACCCTGGAATGTGGCGGCGGAGCGGGACCTGGAGCAGGATTCTTCTTTGAGCCCACTGTCCTGTCGGGTGTGACAACAGATATGCTAGTTGCCCGCGAGGAGACCTTTGGGCCACTTGCGCCGATATTCAACTTCGGCACTGAAGCTGATGTGGTGCGGATTGCCAACGAAACCGAGTTTGGCCTGGCAGGGTATTTCTACTCCCGGAACGTCAACCGTGTGTTACGTGTGGCGAGGGATCTGCAGGTGGGAATGGTCGGCTGCAATACTGGCAAGATCTCTGCCGCCGAGGCACCATTCGGAGGAGTGAAAGAGAGCGGCCACGGCCACGAGGGTAGTCTTTACGGGATGGATGAATATCAGGTTATCAAAAGTGTGACCATCGGCAACCAGGACAAGTGAGATCAAAAATATGACCATTAGGGCCGTCGTGGGAAGTTTCAACAGTACAATGAAGGAAAAAGAAAGTTGCTCTCATACTCCCTGACGAGACTAGATGGTCGTTCATCTCTTTCATTCTTATACTCTAGTTCTTAGCATAGCCTCAGGCAGAATCCCTCACGAGGTCAGCGGAAGAAATATGTTGTAACAAACCATCCATCAGAATTTCTGCCATTGTAATGTTTTAACTTCGGGCCCGTTGTCGCTTCGCTATTGTTCTGGCAGAGCTATCCGACTCCGTTGAAACGAAAGCCGAAAAGATACGAATGCCTATGATTCACCCATACACTCGAGACAGGGGAGCTTGAAAGACGCTGATGACAACGCAAAATCTTAAGCTATACTTGTCCTTTGAGTGTTTTCTGCTATGAAAGTATCGAAGCCTTTGTGACTGAGACGTACTTGCGTCGTCAGAAACATGGTTCCGCTGCTCCATGAGGGAGAAACAGAACATCCTCGACCAAAAGGAAGATAGGAAAACACAAAACTATTTCGCTACTTTCTTATTCCGTTCCTCCAATCACTACCCGAGGTAGCCTCCCCCGAGAAACGTTTCCTGATTGGTTGCCGGAACCTGGTTTCCGACCCAAAAAAAACCCCCAGACTCGCTACGGAAGATATAATTTTGGGGAGCACATCTCACAGGGCAAAATGGGGTCTGCACCCGTTATATCTCAATCGATCAGCTCCATATCGAGGAGTGTATCGAAATGGCCACTCTCCAAGGCAAAAAAGTAATTGTGACAGGTTCGTGGAAGAATGCGCAATCCTTTCCTCTGCTCATTGTGTGCTTCTTGAATACCAACGCAATGCAGGGGGCGGACGGGGCATCGGTCTTGCATTTTGTCAGGCAATCGTCGAAGCCGGTGGAGATGTCAGCATTCTTGATATTCTGTCTGAGCCTCACCCGAACTGCCAAGCCCTGATACAACAACCTGGGAGGTGTTCCTATTTTGTGTGAGTGATTTGGTTAATGCTTCTTCGAACGGATAGTCTTGCAGATGGGTTCCTCAGGCAGTGGAGCAAGGATTGTACTAAAATATCTGCTGTTAGGTGTGATATCACTAAAAAGGATTCCCTGGAGCTTGCTTTTGCAGAAGCTATCAATGCGCTGGGAGGAAAGCTTGATGGATGGTACGTCTACGACTTCGCAGCAGCTACTGGTAGATCATCTTTTTAGTGGCTTTTGGACATTCTAGCGTGACTACTGCAGGCATCGGCACCGACAAGGCATTCCTTGATCATACCGTACGTGCTCTACGTTATATTGATGGAGTGCGGCTATTAACATTTTCGTCAAGTGGGAAGATCTAGCAAGGGTCACCGCGGTCAATGCAAGTACTACCTCCGATAGGCTATGTTCGCCGGGTCTGACCATGAACCAGCAAACTGGGACATTCTTCGCAGCTCAACTGGCCACTCGGCAGTTCGTGTCTCAGCCTCAGGAGGAAACCGGATGTAGAGGAAGTATCGTCATGATCGCTTCGTCTTCGGCATCACATTCGTGTCCTGGGCACATGCTCACAGCGTATGGAGGGAGCAAAGGATTTGTGAAATCGTTTTTGTACGCAGCTTGCTCACGAGCTGGCCACCACCGGAATCAGAGTCAACAGCATAAGTCCCGGGTAAGAATGGCCTCTTGCCCATATTGCTTTGCTTGTACGGAGTCCACTCGGAAAGAGAGGCACATAATTTTCCTCCAGTTCTACAGTTTGCCCTGATCGCACTTCAGCAATGTCTGATAGTTATGGCAGATATATCGAAACTGATCTGAACCTGAATCTGGCGAAAATTAGACCTGAGATCAACCATTATTTCAAAGAAGCACCACCTATGAAAAGAATTGGCCAGACGACCGACCTGACTGCTGGTTTAGTGTACCTGTTGTCAGATGGTGCTTCGTATATTACCGGAATCAATCTGACCATTGACGGGGGAATGAGCACCGGAAACGGCTTGACAAAGTAAAGGAGTTCGCGAGACGGGGAAGAGAAAAAGGGATTGCCCAAACGAGGTCTGACCAAAGGCAACGGTCGCGGAGATATTCTCTAAATGTTATATATTCTCGGCATCCGGCATGAGTTTCTTGATGGCGTTGGGTATAAGCCTTCATTTAGCGAGTGAACGTAAAGGGTCAAGGTGAAGGACTTGGAAGAATCACCACCCTCCATGAATCATGCTTTCTCAACGCCCTCAACGTTGACTATAACCGTTTCCGACTGAGCTCCAGGCACGACACTTTGCCCGACGGTCGGGTCCGATCTACAATGATTAAGTTGATTTTACCCTCCAGCACTGCTGGTCACCGTTAGAACACAAGACTGCTATCGCCCTTGTCCCAAAACGGGGTGAGCCGCGAGCAGTTATGGGTTCTTACTTCGGGGTAGTCTTGTGCGAACGATGGCATAGAAGCGGAGCACTTGCATGGGGGCGAAATAAGCACACGAGGGTTAATTGGACAGAGGAGAGGGCGTGTTCGGCAAGGTTATGCTGCAGATTGGGCGGAAGAGTGTGATGGCAGCTTCTGGCTTTGCGATAAGAAAGTATCTTGACGAGAAACGTCAATGGCTCCTAATTAAGTTGAACAAAGCTCTCTCGATTCGGGACTACTTGGCCGCAAGCATGGTCGTCGATTCCTCACTGCTGGGCGTGAGAAACCAGGATATGATCACTGACCTGAATCATGAAGAAGAAAAGACAACGGTTGTTCAGCAAATCCACGGGTTTACATTGAGGCGGAAGGAGAGGACTCTTCAGTCGCTGAATCGAGGACTGTTCGGATCGTTCAATGATGGGAAATGACATTATGAATACAAAGGCAGAAATCCAAGAAATCCATCAACCATCGGTACAAAAGGCAAAAAGTTCGGACACACGATCTTCCACCATACTCTTCCCTTCAAACCATAAGCATGAAATCGTTCTCATCATAGGTAGTTATGACACTAGAATCGTTTTTATTGTTTGTGAGTGCAGACACTGAGGGCATACCCCATATTGCATTCAGGCAATTCAAACGTCCAAGGAGGGGCCCACCAACCGAACCGCCGCATGGTCACTATCTCAGTGAGAATGGCACAAATGGCGGCATCTGATTGGCTACATGTTACATGACGAGGCTGACAGAGCGCGGCTTGGCGAGCCTCGTCGAGAATTTGCGACGTTAGCCCACGGTTCGAGTCTCAGAAGGGGGGGGGGGGGGGGGGTAACAATTAAATAAGTAAATTTTTGGCAATCGCTTTCCGGACGCAGATTGATTCTTGAAGAGAAGAACCGATCGTACAAGGCTGCTTTGGACAGAAGCAACCAATGGCCCTCAATTGACCTCGTCGCGAGGCTGACGCCGAGAGCGCTTGAATCATATCTAATCTCTTGGCATCCACGACCCGGTAGCATCACTTTGTCAACTTTGAACCAAGCGCGTCGACCTGGCCAACACTTTCTGCAAGATGGCCCAATCCACCAACTAGCCAAAAGACTGGAAACCATCAATGAGGTTCACTATGATGAGCACTTTAATACCACCGCTGTAATGTCCCAAAAGCAGAATCTAGCTTCGGACTCCTCGCCCGGCGGCGGAGTCTTTGCCTCAGTCTTCTCACCCTCCGGCATCAAACCACCCCAACATCGTCAACGCTTCACTCCCGCCGCCACCTTGACTATCCCGGACATCAGAACAGCATTGCACGCACATCTCAAATTGCTGCTCGGCATCGAAGACAAAGACTTCGTCTATGGGATAAATCGATGGGTCTCAGATGCTGGAGGACCATTTCATAGTCACTTTGAATCTAGTCCGCCAGCCGACCAAATCCGACGACCAACACCAGCTGATCATAAATTTCAGAATTCAAAAGAAGCCAAATCCTCCGTCTGGAGCGATCTCGTTAGATGGCGCTCAGTCATCGGGACTGAAACAGTCAAGAAATTACTTGCGGCCGTTCTCAATGACTTGATGACAGAGTTCATCACCTGGTCTTATGCTGGGGTCTACCTTGAACATCTTCATATTCACCTTGAATTCTGGATGGAACATTTGTTCGCCAGGGTCGCTCATAAGGCTGTCTGCACCCTGGATGACCACCCTAGAGGCACACCATTTCCAGAGACTGAATTGAAAAAGTGGAAAGACATGGCAACGGCCCGTCTAGGCGCTCTTCGAGTCGACGAGCTCTTTGAGATCATCGTGGACTGGGATAATACGGCACCGGCCATAGAGGATTTGAGACGTTTCACTACCAACCCAGCCACGAGAGGATACTTGACTCACAACTTTGCAGATGTACTCCAGACACGTCTCCTGCATCCGGGTGCGTCAACCATTGAGATTATTCAGCTGTACATCTCGATTATCCGGTCCTTTCGGATTCTCGATCCAAAAGGCGTGCTGCTGGATCGAGTGACCAGGAAAATTCGCCGGTACCTACGAGAGCGAGATGATACTGTCAGGGTGATCGTGACCGGACTCCTCAGTGACACCGTGAGCGAAAATGGGGAACTATCCGGCCCGGACCCAGAAACGCTTACAGAGTTGGCTACAGAGTTAGGCCGACACAACACAGGGAATGGTGCTGCAGACGACAGCGAGTTCGAGTGGGACAACATGGACTGGGTCCCAGACCCCGTGGACGCAGCACCGGACTACGTGAAATCCACAAATACAGACGTCATCGGCAGTCTGATTACATTATTTGAAACCAAAGACGTTTTCGTCAAAGAGCTCCAGTCTTCACTGGCCGACCGCTTGCTCAAGAACAAACCCGACTTCAACCATGAGATTGGCGTATTGGAACATTTGAAGATTCGCTTCGGCGACTCCACGCTGCAGGGATGCGAGGTCATGCTTCGAGATGTGCTTGACTCGAGAAAAGTCGACAACGTCATCCACAGAGACCAAGACAGGCAAGACGCCCAAGGCAGACCCCTCCGCGGTGACGACGTCCAGCTGCGCGCCAAGATCCTGTCGCGGCTCTTCTGGCCGTCGATGCCCGAGCAGTCATTCAAAGTACCGCAAACTGTGCTGGAACAGCAGCAGAACTATGAGAGAGGGTTCGAGGCCCTCAAACAATCGCGCAAGTTAACCTGGCTTAACGCCGTGGGCCAAGTCGAAGTGGAGCTCGAGCTAGAAGATCGCTTTTACCACGATGAAGTCCTGCCGTGGCAGGCTGCTGTAATATATGCTTTCCAAGACGAGGGAGCTACGGCAGGGCCACCTATCCAAAAATCCGTCAAGGAACTCGCTTCCGATCTGTCCATGTCCCCTACCCTCGTGCGGTCGGCTTGTATATTCTGGATGTCGAAGCGGATACTGATCGAAACGAGCAAAGACACTTTTTGCGTGCTGGAGAAATTGCCCGACGGCAATGGCGACACAGTTATGAACGAGGACTCTTCAGCATCAGCAAGGCCTGCTGTCGCCGCCACGGCCGCCAGTGCCGCTGCGGAAGCTGCGGCGGCTCAGGCCACGAAGGAGGCCGAAGAAGCAGAGCGCAAACAGAAAATGGCCACGTATCATCAGTTCATCATCAGTATGTTGACGAATCAGGGGGCGGTACCGTTGCCGAGGATCGCGATGATGTTGGGAATTGTGGTCCCTGGAGGGTTTCCATTTAGTAATGAGGAATTGAAGGAGTTTTTGGCGGGCATGATCAAGGAAGGCATTCTGGACGTCGGACATGGTGGCAACTATAAGATTGCCTCCTGAGTTTGGATTGACACCCTGTGGAATCACCTCGATAAATTTACGAGACCTTTCATTGAAGTTCCACCTGAGGCACCAGATGAGTTCGCAACAACGGGTCTGCTTCCGATTACGACTTCTCGAGTCCAGTATCAGCCAGCTTCAAGTGTTGGAGTCCTCTTTTTTTTAACGGCCGGATCATACAGATGCGGTAAAGGATCGAATATCAACGAAAACGGACAATCAGTGAGCTCAGTCACGACCGAATCATATTTACCACTATCCACTACCAGCTCGCTTAAAACCTTCCTCCCTCTCCCTACGTCATCTAGCTCCGTTCCTCCCAAATCAATTCAATCAATCGGCATCCAACCTCGCAACTGGAGGCGTATCATCAACCTGAATCCCACCCCTCTTCTTCTCATCTGCATCGTGGAACGGTAGTCTCCACCCACCCTCACTGACCGGCGTACTGAGCCAAAGCCTCATGAGATGCCGTCTCAACATGCCACTGTCAGGCGGGTAATCTCTGTACTCTGTACGGGCATGCAGAATGTGGCTGTTGGCCACGAACTGTATATCACCTACCTCAAGAATCATATGCAGTTTGACACCCCGGCAGACAGATTCAAGGGTCTCGAGCGCGTGCAACTGCTCCTTTGAGAGTGGGGGGATGATGCCTTTGTCTGAAAACCGCGTCAGGGACCGCACGTAGTACGGGTCCCATTTACAATATACGCGCTGTTCTACCTTGTCGTCAGACGGGTCCGGTGTTTCGAGATAAAAGACACTGGTGCGAATATACGGCTCTTCGCCCTTCGAAACCTCGCCTTTGCGGTCGAAATACCAGACTGGTTGGGTCAGGAGGTCGGCGACATCAGGGTGTTCGGCCTGCAGGATATTCCAGACGGCATGGACGCAGGCGACGTCGGATTCGCCGCCATACTCGGCACGAGCAATGCAGAGGAGGCCCACGACATCGCCGTCGTCGGCGTGGAAGAATTGCCTCGCGTTCGTCCGATAGATGCGCACTTTGTCGATCTGCGTACTGTCTTCGCCAAGGTCCTTGACATGCCCGAGAATATGGCCACGGCCGTTCTGGCTCACGGGGTAGCCTATGTAGGTGCCGAGGCCTAGGTATGCGACGGCGGATTTATGTGTGCCCCACTCTACTACCGGGAAGCCTTTGTATAGGATGAAACCTTTGCCATTGAGGAGCTCGTTGCGCATCGCTTTGATCGAGGCTGTCATGTCCGCAGGAAGGGGGAAGTTCGATGGGTTGATGCCCGTCAATGGCGTGCCTTGAGCGAGGAAATTCTCGGCCGCGACGGAGAGGGCCTGGATTTCAGATTCAGAGAAGACATGCGTCCAGCGTTCTGGGTGCGCGGCGTATTCTTCGGCCGACCAGACTGTTGGTCCTGAAATGAATTTAGGGAAGGAAGAGTATGGGTACAGTTTGTCGTAGAGTGGCGGATGTTGGCCTGAGGTCTTGATTCCGTCGGGGAATATTGAAGTATCAACCGCAGCTTGTTTGGATTGGGATTGAGATTTGGAGGGGAGGTTGGAGGGAGTTGATACGGACCCATCGTCGACTACGGCCGTGGGTGCCATTGTGGACGGTGCCTATCAGATCTGAGAGTTCTGCGTGTCGATTCACAGTGAGCGCTTGAGTACGCATCTACTCGGGATTTGTATATGTACTGGCCGACTTCGTAGAGGAGAGAAAGCCGTAGAGTCCTCGGAAAGCAGATTGAACAAAACTTCTTCAAGGCATATACTTCCAGTTGTCTAGACAAACTCTTTCAAGCTAGGAATCCCCCGCCATTATGTCGTACGGGAGGGCATCTCCGACCACTCGGTTGATGTTGGTCCAATCGTGAGGGGAGATTGCGTGATCGCGCGTAATCTTGTCTAGTCAAGGCGTTGACGGTATGATCCCGTGGTAGGAGCAGCGAAATCGGGTCCTGAAAATGAACTAATTTATCACGCGTCTTACTCGATGCTAGCTAGAATACATTGCTTGAATCCTTGACGTCGAGTTGCACATGACTAATTGCACCTGGCCACAGCGAGGCATGGGACTGCCTACCCGGCTGGTGATTCAATGTTGGGCTCTGCGAGCATGCAACGAACACAACCCAAAGGCATCACGAAGCTGAGAAACATTCGCAGCCCAGCAGCCGCAATTCAAGGCTCTGTAAGTCCTTAGAAAATCAATTCGAGCTTGCAGATCCTCGATGTTCCTTCTTAGCCATTCCTCCTTGCACATTCACAAACGGCAGAGCAGAATTTTTCTTCTTCATCAACAGCAGTATGCAGCTGTTGATTGCGCTGCGCGGGCCAAATTTCGCGGCCTGCTTGGGCCTCCAATTTCATATGGTCTTTCAGTTGCTGCTGCACCAATTTCTGGAAATAAAGCACGCTTCCCTCGCGTTTGGTGTGCAACGGGCCGTAAACATACACTCCGGAATTGAGATTCCTCTGGACCCCATTCATCAGATCGTCGTCCTCCAGCCCTATTCCTTCGAAGAAGTCGGCAGCCCGTTGAAAGGCATCCTGTGTCGAGGCAGGGTTCCGGAACGTTTGATACTCGGTGATCACCGTGGTAGGACCGGTCGGGATAACGCGCACGATGAGGAAGTACGAGTAAACATGTTGACCGAAGAGTTGGGATAGTTATGAGTGAAGGCGCCGTTGCAAAAAGGCCATCGACAAGGGCAAAACTGGTGGTTCAAATGGCTCGACGGGATAATGGTCTGGCAAGTGTTGCGGACTCCGTGTGATGTTATGTTCCCATCCCCGCCTTGCCGAGGGTGTATCGCGGCCTGTCAGACTCCCTCGGTCGATCTGCTACCCCCTAAGATCCTTCCTCGGGGCTCCCGGGTTTTGATGTGTGCCCATGGCCAAGGAAAGAACAGTCGGATCTCTCGTTCGACACCGAGGCTGTCGCTCGATGCCTAGACTTAACAAGGCTATCACAGCTAACTGGCGTTAGTCACGACTTGGGAGCTTTTCTCACGTAAAGGCACGGAGTATATGATCGGTTCCTGTTGGTTGACTCCCAAAATCTCTATTCTCACAACTCATGGGCCGGGTATACGCCGAAAATTGGTAGTGAGACCAATTCACGACGCCATTCTAACAAGTCGCTGTTATCGGTCTTGACTTAGATCAACTCTCAACTCTCAACCTCTTTCGCCATGTCGATGACCATTGAAGAATGCATGGCCGCTCGACCTGGTCGACCAGTACCCGACATTCCAAGTAATGTCATGGATCAATTCAATATGAAGGGCAAGATCTGTGTCATCACGGGGCCCAGCCGGGGGATTGGATACGTGGTTGCAGAGGGACTCGCGGAAGCTGGTGCACATATCGTCAACGTATTTTCTTCAGGAAACCCGGCTATGAATCAGAAGGCCGCGGCACTAGCCGAGCGGCGTGGAGTCAAGGTTGTGAATCGTCGATGCGACGTTGCCGATGCCCAAAAGATCAAAAGCCTGATATCTGATATCTGCACCGAATTTGGCAGAATCGATGTTTTCGTCGCAAACGCTGGTATCTGCATCCCCAAACCCATTCTGGAGCAAACTTTGGAAGAGTTCACGCCCAAGATGAACGTCAATGTGCACAGAGTATTCTACTGCGCAAAATTTGTTGGTGCTGTGTTCAAGGAGCAGGGCTACGGCAACCTCATCATCACGAGCAGCATTAGTGGAGGGGTTGTCACGGTGCCGGTCGACCACATTACATACAACACAACGAAAGCAGCAGTCACGCATCTCGGCAAGAGTCTGGCTTGCGAGTGGCGTGAATTCTGTCGCGTAAATACGATTTCCCCAGGCTATATCGACACAGACATGAGTTCAGATCAAGCAGCCGTTAACGAAGCCACCGAATGGCTGTGATGGGTCGGCAAGGTATGAAATGAATACCTTGACATACTGTTTCTGACACAGTTTAGGCGATGCTAAAGAATTAAAAGCAATTTATCTCTATCTAGCAAGCACCGCAAGTTCATTCGTTACCGGGGCAGATTTCATCATTGACGGCGGTTACACTTTGCCCTGAGCTATCTAAATCTAATGATCATAACTGGCTCTGCTCAGGACCCCGAATACTGTAGCCAAAGAACTGCTCCACGATAATGCGAAAGAATACCAAACACGAAGACTCTACATAGCCTGTGACCTCCCCCATAATAGCAATGAGGCTCTCGATATCCTGCTTGCCATACTCTGAAGCCCTTTTACGATACTCTATGGAAGAGACTGCATAGATTGCAAAAACAACTGCAGCGTATCTCGTTTCCTCCTTTGGTCCTATGACTTCGGAAAGTTTCGTGGGTTCTTATCGCTCTCATCCATTCTTCGTAAGTAATATTATTCTGTTATATATGTGCCTAACTAGCGAATGCTGAAAACAAGAACTCTAGCGGCGTGCCCGGTGAATGCGTGGCATTGATGAATTGCTCCTGTTCGTGCAAGCCGAACGTGCATAACAATCCCCTGGCAGAAGCCAGAATCTCTGCCCAAAACCTGACCGAACTGAACAGTCTGAAGCATTGCTACTCCAGATCTAATAATTCGATCGGTCATATCACTGTCGCCCTCGTCGCTCCACATGAAAAAACGACATTGTATCCACAGGGATGCTCATTCCAGTAATGTCCAGCCCCGGGCACGGATCTCCTATCCCCATCAGCCATTGTATAGCCATTCCCCAACGTTCCATAGTCAGATCTATTCCTCGAAAATCTTTCGACTCTTGTTGCCACCGTAGTTACCCTTTCAGATCGCAGCTCGGACAGGTGTTGGCGGGTGCTGGGAAGTACTTCTAGTTGCAAGAGCCTTGTCCTCGCTTACGTATATGAAATGGATAGATATCTTGGTAAATCCGACTCCTGGTCCGCAAAGCTGAACAATGGTTCTCCAGCTGTGGTTGCAAGGCGTAAGATTCGTCGTCTTCTGTTTGATATATTTTGGCGACCGTGCAGGAACGAGATCCTGATTCGAAAGGATTAGGTTTTGATCTTTGCTGTCGCTTTCCAGGGATGCTCTCTGCAATCGTTCGGGCACGATTCGTCGAGTCCGTTGAGAATGCTCGACAATCAGATAGGCTCGCGCCTTGAGACCTTCTAAGTCGTGTTGGAGGTCACATATTGGCTATGACAGGCGCCGCAGGTTCGGTGACGGACAGTCGTTTGTTATATGTGAGGCCTTCCTTGTTTGACCAAACTCGGATATAATTGACAGGGCCATGTCATCTGGCTTCTTCACTCCGACAAGACTTCTGCTTCTCTTTTACATGGCACCACTTATGACTCCTTTTTATCCGTTCCAGTAGTCTCATCAATAGTTCGAAGAACATGACCCTCCTCTTCCTCGTCCACACTTTCTCTACCTCTTTTCTGGATAGCCTGCATAAGTTCGTACATCTGTCCAATCTGTTGATCACTCAATTTGTCTAATAACCCCGTATTGATCCTCTGATCTTTCCATTCATTGCCTTCAAGCTGTTGTCCATACTGTTGCCACTCCGTCAGGAACCCAACAATATGTAAAGGATTTTCGATATCTTTGTGTCTTCGAAACTCCGCTTTGAGATATGCGTCGCCAAATATACGTTCTTCTGGGTTTAATTTCTTACGATGAATGCGCAAAAGACGACGGTAGAGAGCCATGGGTGGGAGGAGAGCTAGTGCCGGAGGGCGTTGACCTGGTCGGAAAGGCTGAACGGCCGGCGCCGCGAAGAGGCGGAGACTGGGGCGCATCGCTGCAACTGAGCAGTCAATTCCCCTAATTGTTATACAGGAGGCACGGGATCGAAGGGGCACCAAGGACGGAAGGAAAATGTCTTGCGGCGAAAGGTGATGAAATCATTCGGGGTTTCGAGGCACTGGATTCCGATAATTAGCCGGGACAAAGGCAGAAAAACAAGGCTTGGCACCGCTGATTGATCTATTTAGCAGACAATGAATTGGAATTGTATTTGATGTGATTACGACGCTATCAGTCCTCCTTGGGACTCAACTTCCAGACATGAGAGTCCAACTCTGCTCTAGGTATGAATACACGCCAATACACTCCAGACTCCATTTTCCCCATCCCGCTTACAAACGCAAAGTCTGATTCTTTGAATATGCCTTGATAAATGTAGGCGTTTAGCATGACCCGAGAAGGTCTTGAAAAATAAACGATCGAAATGGCAAGCTTGTGGGGGTATCTGCTGTCGTCCGTCTCTCATAAAATGCAAGTCTGGGTACTGTACAGGGTGGCGCAGGAAAAGTCGTAAGCTCGTATGATACATTGGCCGGAATGAGGAAATGTCGAAGACCCATCGATGGCATTTAGTCGCTGCTGCAATCCATATCCGAAAAGTCATCATCTGCGAACGGACCAAATTCTTCACGAAGTTCGTCAGGGTCAGCATAAACTTCATCCTCGAGCGGGTGATAATCATCCATTTCGCCGAATTGGTCGGTTACGTAGACGTCGAGCGCGGCGGTCAGAGTGAAATGTGTGAAGTCATCCATGTACACATCCGAGTCAATCAAGTGCATGGGATACATCTGGTCAGGATCCTCCAGAAGTCCGTGCGCCAGGAACTGTGAGAGATGCAAATCGTTTCTCATTGCCGTGGTGACTTGTGGCCATCCGCCTTCGTCCAGAGTGATGAAACCTAACCTAAGGCGGTCAAGGGATGTTTGACGACTCAGCATGGCAAGAAGATACTCCTGACTAGTTGACATGCAGTCCAGATCCAGCATCGTGAGCTTTGGCCACGAGTGGTCCCCCAGAACGTGTTTGATGTTTATACAGGCACCATAGAAACCGAAATCATCAAAGTTGATGGTCAGTTCTTGCAATTCCGTCGCGGCCGCCAACGCATCCCGAAGATATCCTTTGCTCAATTCTCCGTAGCAGCGATCGGCCGTCATGATGTCGAGGTCGATGCGATCATCCTTCTCCAGGCGGAAACTGAGGTCAATGCTTCTGAGATTTTGGAATGCCTGGCAAATCATATCACAGGGTACAAATCCTGTGAAGAACTTGGGACTCATGACGTGGACCTCCAAGGAGCGAACGGTCGAGACAGGTTGGCCTTGGGGAAAGAGGAGATGCCTGAGCTGTTCTTTGGTATGCTTGGTATCGTGCTCAATGGGCATGGCACAGTCGACAGCAAACCTCTGCAGGAATCGCTCGGAGAGAACATGTTTGCAGCGGCCCACGGTAGAGAGCACGATCTTATTCAATTTGGGAAAGCGAGGAATGCTGGGGGCAAGGAGGCTCGTGTAGGCGGTGGATTTGAGGACCTTCTGCTGTGTTTCATAGAAAGCACGGTATCGTTCGAATTTGGCCGTGATCTCTCGGTGGAATTTGACCATGTTGCGATCGTAGAGTCTCTTTTCGCGGGCCGAAGCGTCCCAAGCCGGGGGTTGTGGTCTCTCATCCTTGTGATGGTCGAGGTCGTAATGAGCCGAATAACTATGGATGCAGCCAATATTTGCTAGGATATTTCCCTCGAAGACAATCGTGTCGACATATCTGCAGAAAACCTCGTGTTGGGCGAGAGCATTGAGACGTTCAAGAGACTCCTGACTGCAGTGAAAACGGACCCTCTTGACCAATGCCTCGGCTCCGACCTCGGACAGGTGTTTGTTAACTCGTCGAAGATTCGCAACACTCTTGAAATCCAATCGACTGCAGATTTTGAGCAGGACCTCGTCTGGACAATGGTCCATTTTCGATGCGGTGTGAGGGATTGGTGATGACACAAGAAGGCAAAGTGGTATGATCGCTCGGGTGTGGTGAGGGGCAAAGGAGGTTGTTCGGCCTCGATGGTCGCAGGCGCTGTTGCTGGTAACTGAAGAAGACCAAAATTGGGAACGCGGCTTGCCTGTGGCCTCGAGGCTCTCAGGCCAGAGAGCACGAAGAAGGAAAAGATGACTCAAGCCATGCAACGGTCCATTGAATTGGGAAGGGATGGAGGTGGAAGTGAAGAGAGAAGGTGAAGATGGGATGGGACTCGGCGACGAAAGAATTGACGTCTAATTAGGGCAAGTACGGTGATCTGCCGATGTGTGCTGTACCGAAGTGCTCTGGGCACTCTGCCGTGGGCCGGAAATGTTTGATCCAGTCGGAGAAACGAAGCAAGCCAGGGGAATCGATTACCCTGAAGTGCCAGGGAGAAGTGACATGCTTCCCGCTGGTTGGAAGGGGAAAAGCGGCAAATAAACTCACGCGTCATACAGGTACAAACACGCGGAATGGGAGTTGCAGATTAACACCAAAAGTCGTTAGCACGCTGCTTGCTCACTGGTGTGCCGTTTGTCCCATTCAAACAAGGCAAGGTTTGGCAAGTTTGGTTAGGGACCAGTTCCAATGGCCACTCCGTAGCCCGAACTTTTGCGCCCTCACGAGTCACGTCTCTCTTCAGACGGCGTGGGAGCGCGTAGAATGGTCCTCTTGGCAACTGTTCCCAGCTCCGCCCAATCCCATTTGCATGAGGTACCATGGAGTACGGGCACTCATCGCTAGCCTTCAGCTTCCCGGTCAACCTTCCCCCCTTCCCTCCCCCCCAGAGTGCTGTAACCGCGCAGCCATCCATTTGTGGCATCGCGATGCGGTCTGCTCCCCAGCGCAGCCCGCAATTAACTCCCTTCCCACCTTCATGCCTTGCGCTTAAATTTCGAGTGACTGCGCTCAGTTGTCCAACCTCATCCTTGACTCAACCGCTTGCCGTCGCTTCTCTCCTCAATCTGCAGCCATTCATAGTCATTGCCACCGACACTTCCTATGGTCTGCTAATAAAGACTCTACCGGCTCAGGGCTTATGCTCTGAGCCTTTCTTCTCCGCTGCAAGTTCCTTCTAAATCTCCTTGAGCCTCGTGTCGTCCTTGTCATACCCTCCCACCTCAAACGCCACATCCAAAATGGAGTTGGGCGTAGAAAGTCAAGATCAGCCTCGAGAACCCAAGAGCAAGGAAACTCAGACCCTGCTGGCAAAACATTTGAATGGAAAGAAGTCGGAATGGGATGCCATCGCGGCACAAAAAGAACCTCTCCGTCTTCTCGATTTACCTGTCGATATCTTGCAAGCGATCCTGAAAGAACTCACGCACACCAACGATTTGACATCCCTCGCTTTGACCCACTCAGCTCTTCACAGCCTGGTTATACCCCACATCTACTCCAGGTTTGATATCGTCTGGCCCGATGCCAACACGACATTTGAGAATCGAATGGGAGTTGATGCGCTCACCTATGGCCTGGCAACTCTAGTGATGGCCCAAGACGTCTTTGGCGAGGCACCCTACCAACAACAACAGCCCCAGCACCCATGTCAACGATGTGGCCATCATAACCAACCCATCCAGCCCGATCCTAACAAACCTCGTAAAATCCGACGCGGGAATTACTTCGCTCAATATACTCGAAAGTTCAGTCTGGGAAATGGACCACCTGACTGGGTCCAAGAATATCTCATCACAAAAGAGGGCGGAAAAATGCTCGGGACTCTAGTGGCGCTGGCGGTCGGTAGAATGCGGAATCTCGAAACCTTCATTTGGGACATGCCAACAGGCGTTCTTCGAGATGTATGGCTAGCATTGGCTTCCCTTGGGAATCGTGATGATGAACAAGAATGTCGCCTGGATCGAGTTTGGGTACGATGGCATGACAACCAAGATCAAGGTCCTTTGGCTTCACCACCACCTCCCGGAGTCGGTCCAGGCCCGCAGGCTTCAAATCTCCCTTCCATCCTGGCCGGCCCGGCAAGCTCTTTATTTCAAATTCCACCATATCCTCGAGTCGAGTTTCCGACATTTTCCATTCTCCCCCCTCTCAGGAGTCTTAGCGTACTCGATATTGATGAGTTGCCATATGCGGAAGAAATGAGCGTGCTGATTGAAAGGTCACTGGGGAAATTGCAAGAATTGAGAGTCGGGATGGCTTCACACGCCCAGTTTGATATCTGGGCTCGGCCCGCCGAGGACCGAGCGCCGGTTCTCCCTCCTCTTATGCCTGGATTGGGTGATCAATCCCCACGGCCGGGAGGCATTCTGGGAATTTTAGTACATCGATTTTGCAATTCCTTCTCTCATCAACGATCCTCCGACCTCGACTTGCCCAAAGATTCGTCAGAAGAAGGGGCTGGACCGGAACAGAATCTAGAGCCAGAAAAAGAAAACGACCTTGAAGATCCAATCAGCAACTCGGATATCAACCAACTTGGTGTCTTATTGTCCGCGCACAACATTCAGGACGACGATTCTGAAATGGTTCCTGTTTCTTCACCAAAACGACCAGTTTCGTATAACCATCTTCAAGGCCCAAGACACGATAGTCCTCAGAGTGCCAGGGATCCATTCCAGGACTCGAACAAAGAGGAACCTGTGACGAGAAAACTGGAATTGGAAACTCTCGAAATCGAGCGCGTTTACTTGTCCATCACTGTTCTGTCCAAAGCAATGGACTGGTCAAGATTGACAAGCTTGACCCTCCTAGGATGTCGAAACCATGAGCAATTATGGAAAGCACTTCGAAAACGATTCACACCAACCAGTCGCAGAAGAGTTTCTTCCGCGTCCTTCAGAGTCTCATCAAATGGCATGTCGAGCATGCTCCTACGATCGCAGACCGGCACTCCCGTATCTTCGGCGCCGCCCCCTTCATCGGAATACCCGCTGAAACTGAAACGACTGCATACCGACACGGTATCTCCTCCATTGATCGCGTTCATCAAAGACACTCTCGCACCAGACAGTCTAGAGTGGCTTTTTCTGCAGGAAAACACTGCCTACAAGTCTCCGGTGTCAATCGATATGATCTATCGAGGTGCAATCCGACGACACCGGTTAAGCTTGGTCAAATTGCTCATCGATAGCACATTAAGAACCGAGGATCCAGACAGCCCAAACACCAACTGGCGGAGGTGGGTATTCAGCCGTGAATTGCTCACCTGCATCACGAGCGGGAAGATGAAACTCCGTGAGCTTAGCATGTCGATCGACTACAAGGACTGGCACTATTTCTTGAGGCGATTACCAAACGCCACATCCTTACGGTCTTTACACATTCCACATATTGCCGAGCATGTCAATGGAACGGTCCATTCTCGAGAGGCGGCATTACAAGTTCTTGATATTGTTGCTCTCAGGCCTGAACTGGAATTGTGCTACCTTGGTGTACAGAGCCAGTGTTTCGAGATTTTAGAATACGCGAACACACGAAAGGGATCAAGCTCTGAGATACCGTTTGCATCAAATGGACAGGGTCCTTCAGGCGAAGATATCGAAACCGACCAAGACGTTGGACCCGCTGGAGCACCCACACATCCAGCTCCTCATAATCACAACTCCCATGCTCCACATCAGATACACAATCACGCGCAACACGTCTCTCACCACGACGATTTAGCCGGTCACGATCAAGTATATGACTCCAGCGATTTCGATGCCATCTCAGACACCGGTGATGAAATCAGCGACGAAGAAAGTGAACAAGGAGGTAATTCCAATGCACCCAAACCGACGTGGAAGCTCAGGGAGATTCTATTCTACGATGACAAGATTTCGATTTTCAAGGCAAGGCATGGAAGGTTGTAAGACGTGCATGGTTACGAGACATGGGAATCAACGTTTCAGCAGGGGATAAATAAGGGACTGACGAGGAGAAACGATAGAGACTGGAGAACGATTGAACGGCTGAGGAAAGCGCGGTCCTCCAGAATTTCATCCAATGAGGCCTCCCCCATAGTGAAAATTTGATCTCGCAACTTGGCAATTCCCCCCTTTCCACGGAGCATTCTACCCAGATTATGCCGAGTCTCTTACACAACCCACTTTCAAGCTCCATTACCAGGCTCAGCGAAGGCAGAGAGGTCAGGCAGGGAACGAGAGAGAAAGGTTAAGATAAGGCAGGCGGACAAGGCAGAGAGACACTCGGAATACCATTATATTCTCCTTTATGTTGGTTGAAATTCTGAATACTTAGGTTCAAGCAAGGCATACCTGCGTAATCTTCCCATTTTCCCTACATTCTTATTCTAAAGTATGCCTATGTCTCTTCTCCCCCCCTCTTGGTCTTCTTCTCCTAATCTTCTTGCCTTTTTCAATACTCCTGTTTTTATGTATGTCGTTCTTTCCCGTATTCTCCTTCTTATGCCGTGACACGTTGTTTCAACACTAGTATTTTAGTCGTTTTGCATATCCAGATTCCAGACAAAGAACTTTCCCTTGAAGAATATCTTGGGGCTTATGAGTGATATGGATGTCTAACACTATTATCATAGCATTCGACTACTCTGGGTGAATGAACATTTGGGCATTCTCGCTGCTGCAGACGTATCGGGGTCGGGTCGATACCGGTTCATGGATAGGAGTAAGAGGACGGTGGAGGACGATCGTACCTAGATGGAGCAGGTCAAGGCCTGAAGGCATTGCCTGCCACGTAAATATTTCCATTCTGCCTCTCGATCTACTCTGCTTATTGAGGCTTTTTTTTTCTTCCATGGAGCACGTGTACATATACGTGGCATAACGAAGAGAGAGCAAAGAATACTCATCCAGACAATTTTTGGCGCACATGACAAAAGCAAAAGTAAATGACAAGAAACAGCAGATGAGAATGCATAGTATACGAAGAGGAGGAAAAGACCTGTTGCTGTTTCCTTTTGAATGCAGCCCACCCAGTCATCAGTGCATCTTGGGGCAGGATAGATTTGATAAAAGTCCAGCTCACAGCGGAAAGGAATAGGATTGGCACAGAAGTCTTCTTTTGCTGTTTGCTCGAGCAAGTCCACTGGCGTGTCTATAATATTTTGTCGACCTTGTATCAATCGTCCTTCCAGAACCGTGTCCTGAGTCCTCTTGTGCTTTTATACCTCTGAATTGTGGGCTTTGGCTCTGCAGAGTCAGCTCAATTAAATAATCGAGATCGTGTTTCGAATGTCGCGATTGACTTCAAGAATTCGATTCTCAATAGAGGACGCTTTAACCGTTGACCGAGCTAATGCGCGTTGGGAGTTCTAGCATCCGAGAAAGTCATGTTGCCTCCGCCGTTCCAAACGTGTTGTGATTGTCTTGCATGATGCTTCTCTCAGCCACGATCAGATGGATGGCGAGGCACTGCTTGTTGCCAAAAGGCGGACAGTAGGGATGTCGATTCTGTGGTACTGATGTACTTCTCACATGTCTACATTCAGGTTTTCGATGATCCATCTTTGCAGGCAAGCGACTTTCGATGGAGATGGGAGACAAGAGAACCGAATACTGATCTGGACGCCGTGATTGAAATCGAGAACCTGCATCAACTGGTGGTCAGATTTGTGCAACACTGGACTTTTCCTTCAGAATCACGTACCATCTCCATGCTACACGACAGTGTTGAGGTTGATCGAATGTGGTAACATGCTCACCAAAGCTACAACTGAACAGATCATTCGACCAACCACCTGTGTCGCCGTCAGCCTCACCCAGAATACTTCACTCTAATTAGACATCATAATGCTCGACAAAACGGTCACACAAGAATCAGGAATCTCCCACACGAAGTTGGAATTCTAGCTCCGCTACAATTGTAATAGCGGGTACAATGTTCTGGAGGGTTCATGAATAAACACGCAGATCACCCAGCCTCAGAATGGAAACGTCCGTAGCTAGAGGAATTCAGAAGGTCAGACAGAATCAAGGAGGAAATTACCGTTGATCGACAGTAATGATCATGTTCCTCGGGGCTGGCTGAATTTTCTCGGGCGACACAGGAGGTCCACGATCTCAAGCACCGAATGAAGGCATTCAAGTGTAAAGGAGTTGAATGAATTCTAGCCCCAGCTATTGACGGTCTCTCAAGATCAACCAGAATTGGTAATTTGCAGCTGACATTAGTTAGAAAGGAGGCTTCATGTCTGGTGCCTTGGACAGCCTCTTTGGCATTCTCGAATCTCTCTCCGCTTCCAAAACTTAGTCCAAAGGTCCTCTTGAAAACTGCGAGCTCCGGCTTGTCAGGGATGATCTCCGGCTCTCGTCGCAATAGTTACATAAAGAATGGTTGCGTCCAGGACATGTTGTAGCTTGAAATGTAACCTGTTACATATCTGCATTTTCATTGAATAGAGACGGCCTCCCATAAATCAAGTTTAAATGTCAATTACTCCGGTACACCAACAATGAACCGATTTGAAGGGCCTTCGGTCGCGTCATGAAACCCACTCCAGCAACACCCCTATTTGCCTTGACCTTAACTCGCTTATGAAGAGGCTAAAATGTGGAAGGGCTCACTGGCGAGACCAAGACGGACATGAGAAGCGAATGAAAAATGGAGCAAAGATGTAGCGAGGGATTTCAGCCAGCGGAGACATATTCCTCCTGCGTGATTCGGAGCCCGTGCTCAAATAGACGGGTGGCTAACATGTTGGTTAGCCGGGAGGAAGACACCCACCTTCCTGCGTAGTAATCTGGAAAACTGGTGTTGAAAATGACGCATCCTCGTCTTGGGATTGAAGGCGTCTTCAGCCCCATCACATTGAAGCGCCACGGCGCAGTCCTTCGAAATCTTTGTTATTCCCCTGATCGAAGGAACCAGCAACAGATTGTGGACGTACACCTATTCTCTTGACTGCAGTGAGTGACAAATAGATAGGGTCAGATGAAACAAATAATTCTCCAGAAGTCAAAATAAATGCTGGTATAGCAGCATGAATCTTATGCTTCTTGGTATGTTCTTGCCCGAGCCTTCGGGATTGGCCTGGGGGGATTGTCGCCCTGGCGCACGCGAGCATGGTGACCCAGTTCAATCGATCAGGCGGATATCAGCGGAGAGGGAGGTAGGAAGAAGTTTGCCAGTCGCAGTTTCAGTTTCCCGACGACTGGTCAGGACAAGGGTCTAGAGGCTGATCCTGAAAGACATCGTAAGTTTCAAGGGATCAGGGTCGACGGTGAGCCACTTGGGCCATCTCAGAACTTGTTGACCAGGGATTGATCTGGTTCAGGGTGGTTCTAGACGTTGAAGTGTGTTGTGATTGTTGTAGACACGTGGTCACGCAGGCTGGCAGAATTCAGAAAATGTCCCTGTAGACAGGAGAAAGCCGATGACCGGCAATGTGATTTGTGCCGAGCACATCAGCCCATCGTTGTGGCTAATTGCGGAGGAAGTGGGTTCCACGTCTCTAAAAGAGGTGGGAGGGTGTCTCGCCGTGCAACGGCATGATAGAAGGCAAGGAAGAGGATACATTGTGGCCGTTACGTCGATATGGTGGCAGTCAAGACGAATGCAGAGGACGACGAGTCGATTCGAAAGCGAGCCGAGGTGGACATTGGATTAGTCACAAGGAATAAGTGGCTGACTGACAATAGTGTGAGAGTGGACCGAATCGGTAGTTTGTCGTTGAGAGCACGTAGAAGGAAGCTGTCCAGGAGCTGATGGAGAGAGGCGGTTGATGGTATGCCCGGTGGATAATGGCTAGGAGCGAATGATGATTATGATGATGCCGAAGGTGAGGCTGTAACTTTAGAAGGTTGCGTGAACTGTTTCTCGTCAGTAATGGAGAGCGCTCAATGCAGAGAGGGCAAAATCAGGTATTCAGGTACCCGGCAGGTGCCAGGGTGCCCCAGTGATATGCCTTGCAAGTGCTTTGTCTGGTCGATCTGGGGCTAAGGCCAAGGCCATGTCAGCCTCGCCTAACCACCTCGGTACCTGGTATTCATGCGCGGTGTCGCTACCTCAGATCACCGTATTCGGTACTAACATTCCAGGCACCGTCGTCATTCGTGCTCCCATACTCTAGGCTCATCGTCATGGCCGGGACCTGCCACTGGTCGTGGTACCTCTCTCCAATGTTCCAAGCATGTATTCTTAGTACATGTTAATCGTGCAGTTCCTAGATGCAGCTGACAAACCTAAGCCTGATCTACAGAACTCGCAACGAGGCGGTATGACATAGGAAGTCCCTGACCCTTCAAATATCAGGCTAGTGAACGCCGCTGGGAGGCTTATTTTCCCTTCGGGCAAGTCACAACGTGTTACAGTGATCAGGGGCACGATCTGCTCCCGTGGACATGGGGCATTTAGGCCCTAGCCTCAAACAGCTGAAACGGCCCATTCCGAAGTAGCCGGGTTGCCTCGTACATATTTGGTCCCCGGCAGCTGAAGCCTTATCAGTCTGGTCGATATCACCCAGAGGCTACAACTCCATCTGCTCTATACAGAAAAACGTTCATGTCTATGACCTGTCTTTTGACCGATCAAGACTCAGCCAATCACCAATCCTCTCTCTGTGTAACGCGGGCCTAGGCATGTTCCGACCCTCCAAATCGGGACCCGGTTAGCTTAGTTTATACGACGTAGCATTGCAGCTACCCCAATTCAAATAGGCAAACTTAATCCAATTAGTAAATGCTCATCCCAACGGTGTCCGATCCGACCTTTTTCTTCCAATTCAAAGAAAAGGAAGTCTGCCTCATGCATCTAGACTCTGAGCCTGACCACTATGGGGTCAGTGATGACAATAATAAACCGTGGTCACCATCGCCATCGACGGGGGACACGGCACACTAATGTTGCCCATTCATCTCGCGTGACACTCTTCTTGTCTTAACCAACCCACTTGCCTCGCTTACGCGTCCGCCAGTGGTCGTATCTTTGTTATCCAGAGGCCAACCACTATTCCTTCTTCATTCGGTTTGACGCCTCAGCGTCCGCTCTCCCCTTACATTTTCCCCCCGACATGTGGCCGTTGCGGGCTGTTGTCCTCGTAAACTCGGTGCCACAATGTGGACATACTGCCTTCATTGCACTCCCGCTCTTTTCTCTCTGATGTCGGAGCAGGTTGCTGAATGTGGAAAATTGTCGCCCATTGCACCCATGATCCCAACACTGAGGTTTGGGCCGAGAAGGTATAATCTCGACCTCCGCCGGGGAAGATTCCAACGTCAACTGCGCCGGTGGAAAGGGTTGCATCGCCATCCCGATCGATGGTAAGGGCTGCTGGCTGTGTTGAGCATGTCCAGGGATGTAAAGACTATGGGGCGAGTCGGGCGGAGGCAGACTTATTGCCGAGCCGTGTGATGAAGTCCGGCCTACCGGATAAAATGCTGGTATTTCTGTCTCGTTCGAAGGAAGGGGAAACTCGCTTTCCTGGTGTCCTGTAGATGGCGGAACCGGAGTGCCAAAGTAGCTGCCTTGTTGCGGGAAACTGGAGATGGGTGGTGACATGTTGTATGCGGGCATGTTATACACTTGCGGCATGGTTGATTCGCTTTGTGAGGGCATGGCCGCTATTGATGGCAACGATTGCGATTGGTGGAGCTGATTTTGTTCTGCTGCGTACGCGAGTAACATTTCACTCCGACTATGACTGCGACCTCGCGACACACTGGGTCGATGATGTCGAATCGGTGTTCGATCACGAATTGCGAGTGCCCCCAAACCGGCCTGCGGTGAATGCGATGACTGCCTGCGATATTGTATATCGGAACTGACTGCTGGCGGCGACAACATGAGAAGCGACTGGTGATTAGGATTGGAGTTGTAGGGGGTATTTCCTGCCGCGACGTTGTCAAAACCTACTCAATCGTCAGTGCATGGTCCCGTCCTTGCGCCGCGGCTTTTTCTCACTTGAGTAAGTGTTCAACATCTCATTTCCGTAAGACATCTGAGTGGGCGGAAATTGCGATGACGGCGTAGGAAGGACTTGAGTCGCCATTCTGCACCTCATATCAGTAAAAATGTGCAACGGAGCAATCGAATGCAACACCCACCCTGACCGCTGCAGTGAAAATGGAGGCAGCCCTGCTGCTGGGAGGTCTGCAGGAGGTGGGTGACGTTGATTCGGCGTCCAGGGGTAAGGATGACTTGGATAGGGGAAGTGTTCTATACGCTGACTCTCTTTCTGCTGCGACCGCAAAATATTACTTGCTGGCAACCGCGATCTGGATGGCTCATGTCCTACTGGATATGGGGCTACTCGACCACTGCCACCTTGACCACTTGCGCTCGACAGTCGACCGTCGCTGTATGCCGTGCTTTGGGCTTGATTGGATGAGCGCTCTGAAGCCGATGGCAAGGCCGACAAGATGGATGGAGTCGATTGAGATGAGCTTGGGTTCGCAATATTGACTGAATGTACGATCGAGCCTGCAGGAGCAAGCTCGAGAGGTCTACGGACCTTTTGTTTTTTTTTTAAGTGGTTGAATCCTGATGGATAGTTTCCGGGGGGTTGATAAGACGCGGTAGGTGGACGATAAATGTTCCCCTCGAAAAGGCCCGGGCCCGCTCCGATAAAATAATATCTCCAAATAGTGCTGCTTTATCCCGATGTTGGCAAAGGCAGCAAGGATGCTGATGGAGGCAACTTTTGCGTGATGGCGAGATGCAATGATTGGCCGGTATGGATGTCCAAAGGACATTTAGGCACGGTATCGTAAAGGCATCGACAGGAAGAGATGATTGCAGGAACTGGTGAGGTAGAGGTGGGTGCCGATGACATGAAATCGGGGATGTCCTCGACGGATAAAACTCTTTGAGAGTCACAGTGATCCCTAGTGCAGCCCTACAGCCCTCGTACGCTATGTCCCTATGGTTAAGAACGCTTCAATCCTATTTTGGGGGCCTGAGCGATCCAAGGGCGGAAAAGGGTAGAGGTGGCCCGGGGGGGAAGAGATGGAGAATGGGAACGCCACGTTTTGAACAACCGGTACAATATGGATCACGTTGAAAAGATGACAGAGGGAAGAAGGAGGGGCCAGGCAGTGTGTACACATTCGAGAAGGCAGCAGTCTGTCAGGGCAGAGTATGTCGTCCAGCACCGGTAGAGATCAGGTTGGTCCGAGTCTGACGATGCGGTTCATGGCTCCAAAGGGACCCAATCTGTCAAAAGTCTAGCTTCCGTCCAAGAGAATCAGAGAGTTATGGGTCGTTGGTAGTGGTAGCCGTAATGCTCATGGAAAACTTGGGTGTCAGGAACATGATGGGAGAACCAGATCGTGGAGCACAGGACCAAGAAGTCCAGTGCCATTGCCGTTGCTAGCATAGCCTACCACCCAATGCCCGTGGAGAGCGGAGCGACCTCAGCCACGGTCAGCACTGCTTACTTACATAACTCGACACCGGTGGGGCCAGAGAGTGGAAACGGCAACCAGAATACCCAACGCTTTTGCATCGGGCAATGGCTGCGGTCGCGTACCGTGCGAGAGTTGAAATGACATGGTTCTCGGCTCGTGGGTTGTGTAACGGTCGAATATCAAAGCCGGCGCGTGGCGGCAAGGGACCGACCCCTCTGGATTGGAGAGCCCGGTTACAGCGAGCGACGGACGAGTGAGCAATAAGCAGATGGAGGCCACCACAGCGTGCTGGTGGGATGAGGTGGAGAAGATTGTGAGGCCGTCTGACCATGGACACAGGACACGGCCTGGTTTTCCTGGAACCTATCAGCCTTGAGAGCAGGCAAAGCAATGGGACCAAAGGTTGAGTGCCGAATGAGGCAGGTGGGCAGACACTTTTGTCGTATACAGGAGTCATATATTGGTTAGTAGCGCGGGAGTGCCGTTACTGTTGCTTGTCCTGAAGCTGTACCGGTTCGCCTCATGTTACCGGAAAGGATGGTGTGAGCCTGCACATTGCGCTGGCGTTGGCAAGGGGCCTTGAACGAAGTAAACTTCAAGCCCCCAGCGTTTACTTTGGACCAGTGACCAAATTGGACGATGATGACAATTTGGGAGGTGACTTACAATTCTGGCCCTATGGAGAAGAGCTTGGATAGGTTCCTAGTGGTGGACAGTGGAGCGGGAGAAGAGAAAAATGATGAGCGGAGGGAAAGATGAGAGGGTTGGATCAATCTCGCCCCCAAAGTCCGAAGTCGCCCAGCGGCCGTAGTGGCTGTAGCGCAGGTGAGCAGGCAAAATGAGTCGCTGCATAGCATCAAACTACGCATCGGGGAGAACCATAGCAGCGATCCACGTGACATGATTGGCTATCTCGCAGCTACTCCCTGTTACAGACTTCCTCCGTTCGGTCAACTCCAGCTACGAGGGCATACCAGAGCCGTCAGTCGGAAACATTTCGTCTCACGCTAAATCATCTCGCCGTCTGCACGGAACCCCAGCCGATACTCTCTCGAGAATGCGACACGGCCAATGCCATGCCAGCACAGACGCCACCAGCTTTGCCCATTCAGGCAATAGTAACGACTCCAGTCAAGACCGGTTTTCGAGGCTACACATCTACCGTCGACTTGCCACTGCCTCCAACCCCCTCCGTCATCCGTGCTCGACAGAGAAAATACTGGGGATGGTCAGAGGAGGTTTGATAATGCATGACAGATGTAAGGTATGCAAGAATCTACCTAGGCAGAAGACGAAGGAGTGCTTGCAACTAAGCCTTCTGTTGATAGCTGAGACAAGGAGCATGAAGAATTTGCGGCCTGCATATTGGACCCTGTCCCGTGGAGGCCCCATTTTCTCTGCAGCTAGAAGCCCCTAGACGAGCAGGTGCGTAATCCTTTTCACAAAAGGATCCTTTTTACGAGGTTGGTTAACCCACACTTCTCGTCAATGCCGTCCGTTAGCCTTATGATCGGAATAAAATCCCCCTGACGCCACCAACATCACTGTTCAAAGTGATGTCCCTCGAAATGCTCGATATTTAACGGTGTGGAATGCTGAGCCACAAGCAGGGGAGAGAGCCCACTGCATGGTATCGGCCCCCAACAGCCCTAGGACAAGGTTGATCGGATTTGGGCTATGCGCCACACATGGGCTTTCCCCACCCCCATTGGAATAAAATCCTTCAGGAGACAAGACCACCAGGGACCAGGAACAAGATATCTGTGGCTTGAATGCTTTGAAATGGGCTTACATGGAAGGAATACGAGGCTGGTGTAGACCGCGTGGGGTGGCTTCTCAGCCGCATGTCGTGGGGATATGGCAAACCCAGTCACATATAAGAACCTGCCCCGAAGCATTGGTTCTGCGAAATTGGGCGAACATGGAGAACTAGTTGTCAGCTTCAGATTAGCATGGAATCTTTCACCGGGGGCGGGAAAAGAAAGCTGGTTTTGCGGGAAGAGATTAAACAAGGCGCCGGACTCGCTACAAATTGGAGGCAATATTGGTTCTTCATTCCTATCGGTGGTCATATTCTACAAGCTGAGAGACATCGGTAGCTCTTCTCTTTCTGAGAATGAGATGGTATTCGATGCTAAACACATCGCCATTGTCTCTACATCCCTCGTGACACACCACTTTAGGCGCAAAGAGAGTCATGTAACAGAGAACCGTCTTCGCAAACATGACGAATGCCAAACCAAATCTCATGATCATTCAGCACTCGGCGGCATACTCCTCTGCCGATGGACGACTGTAGGTACCACAAAAACTGCACGCGATGTGGTTGAGGATATGTGTGCAGCCGGTGTGTCAAGTGTGACTATGACTCAACGTTCTCCAACGTACGTTCTACCATATGAGTACTATCAGAAGGTTCTTGACGCGCTCTTCAACGGGAAGACACCCCCAAGACCGCCGATACTCTATCCTGTACCAATCCGGTCGCAGTCACTCGGCTTATCAGCAAATATACGCTCAATGGGATGGCGAGAATGGATGCTGATCGCTTTGACGCCTTAAGGGTGGGATTTAAGCTGATCCGCTACGGCGACATTGTCTGTAATGGTTCAGCACATGCTCAAGCAGACGCCGCTGATATAAGTATATAATCGTGTCCTCTGTTGACTGAGGCTTGGCTTCGGTGACTTTTATCATATTTCGTATAGCACAATGGATGACCGATGTCTTCCATGCTAGACCATTGAGTGCAACAATTTCCAGGAATTTGCAAGGCTCTTGTCGACAAAGAGGGTTGCTGCAAACGTGATGCACTGGTGCGGACGTATGAAGAAAGAATGACGCGGAGCAGCCGAGGATCGCATGGATGCCAAGCGACAAGCCCCGAGCGGGGTGTCAGCCGTTGCTGCTTCCGAGGGAGAACCGTATTATGGTCTGTTCGTGCAAAATTTACTCCCGCGCAGCCAATTTTTCTCCTTTGAACTTCTTTTCCCTCCCTTCCTTCCTCGCGGGCCGACAACAGGACATCCGGTGACGCTGTAACAGTAGCTGAACGACCGAGGTCTCCTTTAATGGGCAGATGCCTATTTTTAGTATCCTGTTGTATATGGGAAGATCTAGATCACTGTTCGACCTGAGGGCGGGGGAGTCAACCGGCGATAATGAAAAGAGGCCTTTGTGAATTGTACTCCGATAGTATTGAAGAACCTCAAGGCGAGACGCTGACCAGGAAGATCTATAGGTCCGACGCAGGCCACGGGCCTTAGCGTCGGCAGTTCCCGATTGGACGATGCTAACCTCAAAACCAGGGGCCAGGCCTACCACACCATCAACCGCATAACAACAATCTCCCTCGAAAGGGGACAAAACCAAGAAACATGTGCGACACTTGTCGAACAGCAAGAGGAGGAGGCTTTAGACGCACAGACAACCACGGGAATATCGGACTATTACGGAACCTTGCCGCTGGCGCATAGGGGAAGTGCCGAAAAGCTCCGAACAAGGTGGCAACGCAGCAAATCATACAAACTCTTCGCGGACCTGAAAGACACCATCACACAGCAATATTATCAAGGGCCAAAGTAGCAGCATTGAGACCGTTCGAGCCGAGTTGCTCGAGATCAAAGCGGAGCAGCGAATTCTGAAAAGTCAGAACCTAGAATTACAAGAGTAGGTTCGATCCCTCCGAGCAAACTCGAATCATACTCCACATCGCCTCCTCTCGATGCACTCGTGGACATCGGTAGTAGCTGGCGGAAGAACCGCCCAATCGACGACTAGCTCCACACTGACCAAAAGAGAACCGACCTCTCTCCGGATCAGCAAGCAGGCAAGGCATGACGAGGGTGACACTGCGAACAATGCTTTCACAGGGTATCCGCCAACTAACGCGCCAATGAACATATTAGAAAGGCACCTCAGGACACGGATGCGACCAAGGAAGTGCAATTGGCGGGGGCAGGAAATACCCGAACCGGATATGTGATTAGATTCAAGATAAAAGGTCGGCCGAGACTACCAGGAAAAATACCGAATGGCTAGAAGAGTTAGGAAATGATTCAAAGTTGGCCATGCCGCGATTTGGGGCGGTGATCCACCGCCTTCCAATCGAAGGAGTCATGCTACCAGAGAACGAGAAAGACGTCATTGACAAAACTACGGAAGAGAACGACCTCGTAACCAAAGGCTATCACATCGAGGATGTCGCATGGCTCAAGAAACCAGACAAACCGTTGGGGCACGCACTCCTCTCCGGGCATGTGGTTTGACACAGCGAGGCAGCCGAATGGATGATCGACACTTCGGCAGAGAATATGACCGGCGTGATTGTCCTCCTCCCTTTTTAGAGGAACGGACGCCAGGAGTGCCGACTGTAATGGACCACGTCTAATAGGAGACAAGGAATGTAGGACACCCGCCACCAGGGCCTCTCAATTGCACATTATGAAATCTAGAGCCGGGACGGAAGCGCTCATCAACGACCCGCAAACACAGATGCTTTTCATACAAGAACTATTGGTCACAGCCTGCCGCACACATGTCATTCACCGCCCGTAGCACGCGTATTAGGCAACGCATGGCGCAGACGTCATTAGGAAACGCAACCTCATTTACGTAAACAAGAGGATCTCGACTTCAGCCCACCGACAGGTACACTGCAACCACCCGGAGGTGACGGGGGTCAAGATCTGGAACGACGAATTGAGGTGACGGTATCACCAGTGGACTGGTACACACCAACAGCACGATCGTGTCCATACCCGAAACGACGATTCACCCTGGCATTCAAGATCCAGCAAAGACAAGTCAATCAAGCCACAGAAGATGGCAAGACAGTTGTGCACGCCGAGGGAAAGAGGATCCCCTATACGGTCAGCCTCTAGAATGAGATGCGAACCGTCCGCCGAAAATGGCCGCGAACGGTCGAACGGGTCAAAGCGCCACGCTGGAAGGAGTTTCTCGACAGTGTCAGACTCCAAAGCCTTGTGAAAAGCGACGAGGTATTGTAGACCTCGAGACAACTACGCTAGCATTCCCCTTTTTGAAAACAAGCAAAACGGAATCCCCGACACAAAGACAAAGCACGAATCTTGATGGATTCTTTCTTCCCCGAGATGGCCGAACCAATCCCCGAAGCAAGAGATCCCTTGGGAACCTATCGCCGAAACAGAAATCGGCAGGGCGCTCCAAATGGCGAAGAAATATACCGGCCTGGGCTAGGACGGCCTTCCGACCTTGATCTGGCAAAAGGTCTGAACTGACATCTCAACCATAGTTGATCAGAGTCTTTGTGGCATCCGTCAGCCTCGAATACTACCCGAAGCAATGAAAACCGCCAGGATTACAGTGCTGAGAAACCTGGAAACCCCGACGACTCGTCGCCGGGAGTATGTCTTCCCATCTCGCTACTCAACATACTAGGGAAACTACTCAAAACGGTTACAGTCAAAGGCCTATCTTACTACGCAGAAACGTAGGGACTACTGCCTGACACCCAATTCAGAGGCTGTCCTGGGCGAACGACGGAGCAGGCACTGCTCGCTTTGGCCAATGCCATCAATCTAACCACGCTCGTAGCTTTTGATTTAGAAGGAGCCTTCAATGGTGTGAACGGCATGACTTTAAATACCGCCTCAACGAAAGAGGTATACCGACGCCAGCAAGAAGATGGGTCGGAGTTTCGTGAAAGAGAGATCCGCCAATATCACGTTCGACGGCTTCGAGACCGAACCCCCCTCCCCCTTCTGGATCACACAGAGCGGGCCCAAGGATCTCTATTATCTCCCGTACTATTTATTTCCTTCAGTCCGGACCTCATCGACCAGTCCGTGGCCTTCAGAGAAGGTGCATCAGCCCACATGGACGACTGATTCCGCTGGAGAGTCGGTCAGTCGAAGCAAGAGACATCAAGAAAGTTCAGGATGAGACCGAGCTCATACATCTGACAAGAAACAAACGCGAAATTGGCCAGGGCCATATCATCAGGAATGGACAAATCATTCAGACATCGTTGGAGGCCAAACCGTTGGGAGCGGTCTTCGATCAAGAAATAAGATGGGAGTATGTCCAGCAAGGCGGTCCAAAGAGCAACTAAGACGGCTATTGCATTATACAGATGGAGATCCCTCCGGCTCACGCAAATGAGACAAGTATACCAAGCATGCGTGGTCCCGAGACTAGATCACGCGTGGACTGTATGGCAAAATCCTCTGAAAAATAATGAACACCTTAAAGCTCTGAGCACGGTGCAGAGAACCAGGACAGTGGCCACACCGACACTGGAAGTGGATTGTTATGCGGCACCTACATGGCCCCGGCTCGAACAGCGCGCTCAGGACGTCATCGCAAGTTTGAGCACCCTATCGCCCAAGCTTCGGCTGTGTGGGGTACACGAGAGAGTCGAAAGAGGGTCAAGCGAAGGAAAAAACTACCTGGAAATTCCGCTTGCTGAAGCGACGAGGACTCCACATCGGCCGGGACTCTGCATCGGCTTGGACGCTGCATCGGCTAGGACCTCCTTCCTAGACTACCTTCTCCTCATTTTCTCAGATGTTTGCCATATAAGAAAATGCACACATGACGAGACAGGTTGTTTTGGGCCGAACAACCGGAACGGCCAATCCCCTCAATTTCCGTATTGTCACCCAATCAATTCATGAGATCCATCCGGGACCAGGAGTTACAGAGGTTCAGACCAATTGGAGTCCGAACAGCTTACCCACTTTCCAGATGTTCCTGTCTCGTCTAGCCCTGCGCTAATGTACCCCACACTCCGCGTGGGAAATAATTCTTTCGCGGATTTGTGGGCTTGTGGGCTTGTGGGTTTGAGCTCCCAGCTACTGTATGGTCTTCCAAGCGTTCACTTCCCCCCAGTTCGCTAAGCATTCGGACCCCCTTCTGTATTCCCTCATCCATGACCCTTTCTGGTGGTGACTCAGTTGTTGAAGCCGAACATTGCTCGCTTCACCATGCTCGGGCCGAATGCTCGGACCCCACATCATGACTTCGGATACAAGAGCGAGGACTTGCTCTAAAATACTATAAAGAGATTGAAGAGAGGGGGAGGACAGAACTTCAATGAAATTGTTGCGTTTCATTGTCTGTCCCACTCGGAAAAGAACATTTGAGATCCATTCTGGTATTTGTGTTTGCATCCCACGAGTGACAGGAACAAAGACAAAGAGAGGAAGAAACATACACACGCACACACGCACACACACAGAGAGAGAGAAACAACATGCTGCTACAACTGTGGGTGGTGTTCCTACTGGCTCGCCTGATAGGGGCCAAGAGACCCAACATCCTCTTCATCATTACCGATGATCAGGACAAGCACCTTCAGTCAACAGATTATATGCCTATTCTGCAAGTCCGTAACTTCTACCTTCTAGTAGTGAAATGAAGTTAGTTGTATAGACTGACCGGCCTATTTATAGGAACAAGTTGTCAAACCCGGCCTGACATATAACAGCCACTTTTGCACGGTTGCGCTCTGCTGTCCCTCCAGGGCATCACTTTGGACAGGTTTAGCCGCGCACAATACCAACGTGACAGATGTCAATCCACCATTTGGCGGCTATCCCAAAGTTATAGCTCGGGGTTACAATGACGAAAACCTATTTGTGTGGATGCAACGAGCTGGCTACAACACATACTACACGGGGAAGCTGTACAATGCTCATAACATCGACAACTATGACGACCCGTACGCACGTGGCTTCAATGGGTCTGATTTTCTGTTAGACCCTTACACCTATAAGTATTTTGCCCCTGCGATGGTCAGGAACGACGGTGAAGCCGCCAACTACACGGGACAATATAATACCGATCTGATCGCGCAGAAGACGAGCGGTTTCTTGGCCGAAGCACTGTCTCATGACAACCCATTCTTCATAGTATCGGCGCCTATTGCTCCCCATGCAGACCTGTCAATAGATCCCGAATCCAACCTGAGTTATTTTGCACCCCCGGAGTCAGCGCCTCGGCACGAGCATATGTTTAAAGACTACAAGATTCCTCGAGATGATCCGTCCTTCAACAAGGGTATCGAAGGAGCCCCTTCATGGGCTGGAAAATTACAGCCCATGGGTGAGACCGAGCTGGCGTACAATGATGAATACCAGCGAAAGCGACTCAGGTCTCTCCAAGCTGTGGATGAAATGGTTGGTGGCTTGATCCAGCAATTGAGAGAAGCCGGCCAGTTGGACAATACGTACGTCTTCTACACAACGGACAATGGCTTTCACGTTAGTCAACATGCCATGAATCCGGGGAAATCATGTGGGTATGGTAAGTGACATATATTTCATTTGTTGTTCTTAATGGATCATCCTCTGTCTTTTCCAGTCACGGTCAAAGGCTAGGGGGAATAGAGACACTAATGTCGAATACCTCGCAGACACGGACATCCACATCCCAATGTTTGTAAGAGGTCCCGGCCTTCAGGCGGGCGCGGTAATCGACACCGTCACGACCCACACAGATCTCGCCCCTACGATCCTGGGCATCGCCAACTTTGACAAGACGCCGTGGAAAATGGATGGCACTCCCATTCCTTTCAAAGATGATAAGAAATGTCCAACCAAGCACAATGAGCATGTTAACATCGAGTATTGGGGCTGGGTAGGTGACAAGCTGCTTTTCTACGCTCCCACTCGGATAGGGAAATTGAGCTCTTGCTGATTCTATCTTTCCCCCTTTTTTTTGCTTTTTCAAAGGCTATTCCCGAAGGCATTTATGGATTCCGCTTCAAAGACGGTTCTGACGCCAGCACGGCAACGGGGTTACTTGGCAACAATACTTACAAAGGAATTCGACTCGTCGGGGAGGATTACAGCTTGTACTACTCGGTTTGGTGCACCAATGAAAATGAGTTCTACGACCTCAAGGTACGTTATTGGCCTCGAAACTCGTGTTTTGATCATCAAATTCTCGGGGGCACGTTCTGAACTGATGAGATTTTTGTCTCTTTCTAGCTTGACCCTTATCAAACCAAGAATATCATTGCGGACGCTTCTGCGTCCGAGTACCAACTAGCGGGACGGCCCTTGCAAGCCGTTCTTGACCGCCTAGACGCTCTTATGATGGTCTTGAAGTCCTGCAAGGGTGCAGACCAGTGCACCAAGGGCTGGTCATTCCTCCATCCAGGCGGTCAAGTGCACTCTCTCAAGGATGCGCTCAAGGAGAAGTACGACGAATTCTACGCATCTCGGCCGAAAGTGGCATTCGACGAATGTACGATGGGATACCTTCCCGAACTGGAAGGGCCCCAAGTCGTGAATCAATATACTGAGGGTGGAAGGTTGAAACGTAAATCGTTTGACTATGGCGCGAGCTTTTACCTCTTCACATGAAGGAGGGAAATTGAACAAGAAAGAATCTTCGTGGAGGAGCAAACACAGTTCAGTGTAAATTGCCCAAACAATCGTAGAGGGCACTCCACCTTCCCTTATTCCATCGTACACAATATGGATTCTGAAGTAATTCATCACTTCTCTCACCTTCAACTACCTATTGCATACACTGCGAGATAGAGCCGTGCGGTGCTACAAATACGCGAGGCCATCTGAAGTCAAAACATGAGATCGACGTTGAATACACTTCGAACCAGGTTAGAGCAGCAACAACGAAACAATTACAGCAGCTATACCTGGCCATCGTATATGGCAACTGATATCCTGTCAATTCCAGCCACGAGCGGTGAACCAGAGCGAGTCTTTTCGGGAGCACGCCGTACGATCTCGTTGAAAATACCGAGAAAGCAGAGTGTTAGAGCACTGGAAACGGAGTGGTATTACAGAAGAGCACCTCGAGATAGTCAACTAATTCATTCGTTGACCTGTAAGGACTGATTAGTCGCACCCCCGAGGTGGTCCATGGATTGGATTCGATCCCCGAAGTGGTCCATGGACTGGATCCGATCCCCGAGGTGGTCCATGGACTGGATCCGATAATCGATCGAGGCGTTATCGGCTTATCGAAAACCACGCTGCCCGTACACGAACTTTAGAAAATGGTTAGGACGATACACTATCTCCTTTGTCAAAGACTTCGCTACTCAAACAAAAAAATTGAGGACTCTTCGCCTTCCCCTTGCATCCGGGGCTGCGACCACGTACAGTTGATGAAAGCGCGCACAATGGATTCAGTGAAACGTCCTGCTTGTCCAGGCTTTGGCCGGGCTCATGCTTAAACACGTTCCTAGGGAGATTATGAAAGAGAGGAGGCGCCGGCCTTTGCTTGGACGTCTATCGTAAGATCTGACTTGGAAATCAGTGTCCAGTTATTCTTCGCCTCTCGCAACACGGTCAACACGGCTTCATTTCCAAACTGTGATCTAAGCTTAGGGATGTCCCCCACTCCTTTGGATGCGTCCTCGGTATCCCAACGGACTGTTTTTTCTTTTTTGGGGGGGAGTATGCAGTGCCGATTGCCCAGAAAATGGCCCCCTCCCGAGAATTCCCCGCAAATTCAACGGGACAATAGAGCCGGGGACGCATCCAAAACGGGAGGGGGATACGAAGCGGGAATAACCACGGGATATCGGTGGTCACTTCGACACAGGAAGGAAACGACGGCCAGGGTGACGCTGAAAGCCTGGAAGAACCGCGAACTCGTCTACAGTGCAAGAGACAATTCGGTATTCTTCGAGTTCTTGAGGCGATGGGTACCAAAGTCTGCTCTGTTGAGAGCACACACTCGAATGGAGCAGAGGGGATCGTCAGGCTATATAGCGTTCGAGGCGTGTACGGAGCGTCCAACGCCTTCATGGGCTTTGACAAGTCTTGGCGTCACCACTTATCAACGCGAACGTGTTGGCCAATCACGTGACAAGTTGCTTTGGTATTGTCACGTGAACAAGTTGATTTCGGCGTGTTCTCACAACAACAGGCTTGGCACTGTTGCAACTTGCACCCTTATTCAGCCTTTGCTCCCTTATTCGATAGAAAACCAAGGCATTCCCTCATGTTTCCTCTAGACTTCATAGTGTATCAAACGGGAGTTGGCATTTCAGCTTCACTGTGCAACGAAAATGCTACTAGCTGATGTACGACATCGTGTTCCGCCCCACCTCTCGAGTACCCAACGTCGATCGGTCATAATCACTATGATGACGATGCCGCCGACCCTGCTACGTGGGAAATATAGGCACGACTCCTGCTGTGCCAAGCTACCTTTTTAAGTGGTAAATCTGAGCTGCATGAACAAGCATTCAGCGATTTGCAAAAATCAGCACAGGTAGGCCGCTTCTTCAGTCCCATTGCTAGCTAGGTCGTGCGTCAGGCTGCCAGGCTAGCAAGTTCGCAGGCACATCTGACATGGCGGGAATGGTCACATCGTGAAACCACTATCAGGTGTACCATTGTCTCTGCAACTTGATGAAAACCCGGCATTCTTCTTGCTGATTATTAAGGACACAAGGTGTAACGTGTGGTGTTTAGTCCTGACGGCAGTAATCATGTGACACGAAAGACCGATGTTTTATTCCCACCCCATCTTCGATGCTTGATACGGAACTTGCTCTTCCTGCCTTGTAAAGAAGCATGGATGGCTCTTCAATTCAATCAACTGGGTGTGAGTCACATACTCCAAATACTTCCACGGCTCGAGTAACTCCGTTGCGGAGAGATCAGCATTACTGTAAGGCCCTTTGGGCTTGACATCACTGCCTTTCTCTTATGTCATATCTGCTCCTCGGAGCATTTTCTCGACACTTTGCCGCCAGAAACACGGGTCTTGCCCAGTTTTCAGCATTGATTCAGCTTTGGCGTTGTGAGAGGAGAGCTGGAAAGCCCATCCGGAAACTTAATCATTAGCAATCATCTGTGGACAATCCCTTGATAGTAGACTCCGGAGCCATACTCACCTGCGCATATTACACTCTAGGTGCAAGCAAGGAATTGACCGCACGATCCCGCGATTACCAGACGATGGACATAGGTACCGTCTTAGGGGTATGAATTCGAAAATTGCCCAATGCGAGCTGCTAGATCTCTTCTTCGACGAGCGAAATTTGGGGTAAGGTGATGACTCGGACGGGGTCACTTATGATTTCCCCTTATCAGGTGATGCGTATGCCGGTGGTAGGTGTTTATCAAACCAAATAGAGTCGCCCGCATTAACAATAATGTTGGCAGCTCTACTTCTAGCGTGGTACTACCTTGCAAAGAGGTCCAACCGACCTCCAACAAAGTGGGATTGAGCGCTCTGATGCATCCCTATTCCGCTTGTTGCCTCCGATGTGATGTTCAGAGGGTCTTGGGCCCGAGGTCGTAAGTCTCGCTTCTTAGTTTGCAGCTGAGTTACTGAATTGGCAGTGTCTCCAATGTTGTCCGAGTCTCTATCCTCTTGTCTACCCCACTACCTTGACAAGCTATAGTGCCGTCCGAATCCGAACGTGGATGTCACGAGCCTTTCGACAAAGAAATCTGGCTCACGTGGTATGCATTATCAAATTGAAAGGGCCGAGAAGCTATTGAAACGTCCATAAAACGCAGAGTCCTTTTGGCAATAGAGGTCCTGGCTAGGATATGGACGGAACAATTTTTTCACATTGATCGTTACTCGAGATGACAATGCCTATTGCCCGGCTGGCCGACTCCTGATATTCGCATTGCGGATAGACAGGAATTGATAGTCCCAAACCGTTTCCTGTCATGAGATCCCTCCGTTTGGAATCTCCTGCCAAATCATGCCATACTTCACGCTCAAGAATCTAATTGAGGCAAGAAAACCTCTCGGTCCTGGTGCAAACGCGCTCTGTGCAGATCGAGTTGTCTGATATTGTCCCTATCCGCAATATATTCGGCGATATGCGCCGAGCAATCCAAATAACGCCCTGACATAGGGTCAAGTTTTCCAGCCGCTAGTGCCGTGACAAACCCAGCAGGGGGCTGGACAGTGTTGAATGGAAATGGCTCGAGGGGGTGGACGGCAGTCTGCGGACTTTTCTTGACCACCCGCCGAATTCTCGACATAAGTTGTTGGCGGCAGAAGTCTTCCCGTTGACCTTGTCTTTGAAATCTCTGGAGGAATCGAGTCCTTACCGAACCCGGACCCTATGCGAAGTACTTAATGTTGAAATCTTGAAAGGTCTCTGCTGAGCTAGGTGCACGCGTGTCGAAGGCTGGTCGTAACGGTACTCCACCATATTGTTGGGTCGCATTCCTCCACTCTTAGGAATTGGGGAGGGCGACTGACATTACAAACGTGTACACCGACTCCGCCACATTCTTCATCGGTTTCTTGGAATAGTGCTTTGACGGCCGCGGCATCAGTGACGTCTCATTTATATAGCGGGTCCAAGATGTACGAATAGGTGACAAAGTATCAATTACTGTGGAAACTGAGTTCGGGCTCCTTTGGTAACACAGTGCAGATAGCATCGGCGGTCGGCCTCGGTCTTTCTCGAGCTGAGGGTAGCCCGTGGCAATGTAGAAGTCTCTGACGGCCAACAGGTCGGGAGCAGGGGATCCCATCTCCAAATACTGGCCGCGGGCGGTGTCTTCGTCTGGAGATGGGAGCCCTTTGTGTTTGTAATCTTCCCTCACCGATTTGAGTTGCTATCTGGGGTCATCAACTTCAGTATGTGCTCCTCTCTAGTAACCATTTGCCGTAGCTAGAGCCCGTAGCTCGTCCGTAGTATGTTTTAGCCTCCCAATGCTGGGAACTGGTAGGAAATTGACTCGAGGGCTCGAGGGTGCGGAAGACTGACAGATGCTGGTAGGAGAGCCGGCGACTGGAGAAGACGGATTCGGAGGGAGAGGAATCTCGGAACCAGAGGTGTTAAGGACGCGGATTGGACGCCATTTTGTACTCTACGGGAAGAGACGCTCGAGGAGGAATTTCAGTGAAGGGAGGGGGGCGGGGTTCCCACGGCCGCAGCGCGACGACTACGATCACCAAAATCCACTTTCATCAATGGTCCTGTTGAGTATAGCAAATTATGGCACCTGGGTCACTGGCTGGAGGAGAACGGAGACAAGAATTGCTGGGTCAAAGGCGACGGGAAGGTGAGGTCGTTATAAAAGCGGCGCGGGTTGGGTGAGCGCCCACGTGAGGTGCGAGCAGTTTTTCCATCTACTTCCTGCCACGTTTTGCAATTTGCTCTTCAAACAACCACTCAAAACAAACAACTGTCCTTCTGGAGCAATCGCATCCCACCGAAGCCAGGCATTGGATCTATTGAAGCCCTACCAGCAACCCCCCAAAGCGGGGCATCTTCTGTTGCATTTTCAACCGTTGCTCTCCAACTCTCTCCCCCCTCCGTTTTCTCTGCCATCTTTTATGATTACCACGTCGTTGAGAATATGGCTTCATTCCTTGAAGAGCTCTGGAACTCCATCTTCACTCCTGGTCCCACTCCGACTCTCTTGGTTGCCACCAATGCCGCCTTCGCCGCCCTTCAATTTCTTCTCCTGATCCTTCTCATCGCGACTTACTCCCTCCACTTCCTCGTGTTGTCTGTCCTCTGTGCTGGTCTTTGGTACGCCATCAACTGGTTCGCCACTGAAATCGCAAAAGAACAACAGGCCCAGAAAGCAAAAGGAGCAAAAGAAAAGAAGGATAGGAGTCCTGAGCCAGAAAACGCGAGTGATACCGAGACCGAAGCCCCTCCCCCTGTCCCGCAAGATGAACCTACAATGGCCACTACAACGTCGTCTGCACCACCTCAAAGTCAGAGACATGAAAAGCCGAAGCAGGCGCCTCCGACTGGCCTAGAACCGAAAATGGCGGAGAGTACTGATGCGTTTAGGCGTCGGCGCAGCCTAGGCGAAAGCTCTGGTTATGTCAGCACCGATAGTGAATGGGAAAAGGTTTCGGAGGGAGAAGAGAAAAGCAAGTGAAACAGAGTCTGTTTGCAGGCAAAAGACCATCACATATCTGGATTATGCTATGGTAGACTAGAAAGAGACTGGATCGAGGATGACGCTGCTCCGAGTAAACACACAACCCCATGATGACCCATACCATGACATTTCGCTTGTCGGAAGCGGGCCAGAATTTTTTTATCATGTTCGATTTGAGCGAAGCCCACATGTACTCAAGATACCCAACTGAATGAATGATAAACATGAAGAACCCCATTTTGCGCAATTTGCCCCGCTTTTTCACGCTGGGCCAGGAGGACACAACTGTCCACGTCTTCAATTGGTAGTTCTGATTAAGTGACAAATGATGATTTGGAGAGCACAAACAGGCAGTATTATAGTTGCTAGATCCAGGAATTGCTGCATCCTCAGCAATTGAGGCTATACGGGAAAGAACCTCATGACAAGGTACCTGCGCCAAGCCCGTGTTGTCGTCGAGATGATCCGGTCGCATGGCTCCATCAACGTCCGTGACTCTTCAGAGTCGAAGTTGGTCATACCACTCCCACCGCCACAATCCTCGACGCCGTTTCGACTTATAATGATTGATACTGTTGTCCTAGCTTTGGAATTATAAATTTCTTCGCCGAAACCAGCATTGAGGCCTGCTGTCCACCGCAACAATGTACCTTCATTTGTCGCAGCTGCTCTACTATTCCCACACGGTTACCCGCTCTTTACTTTGGTCCTTACGGAATTTACCGTTACAGCGGTGCGTTATATGAGTATTTGAGTTTGAAAAGAGTAGGATTTAGGAAGATCTGTCTGGGTTTATCATCATGGCATCGATCTTTACATATCAGGATGAGCCACCGCGATTACACTCACCGTGGTCTACACCGGGTACTTCAACTCCACAACCACTCCATCTCCCGGATGCCACTCTCAATGGAAGACTACAGCATACGAACGAGCTCACAAAGCTCGAGCCCGAACGGCAGGACGGCCCTACAGAGTACAAACTTCATCTCCTATTACGTCCCCGGCGAAAGATTCTTTCGACTTCGCCGACTACTCCCACCTTGGGACCTCAACAGAGCATTCCTCCATCCGCCACCGGGGCTTCTCGTTCCTTGAGTGAGTCGGCTTTAGACCGCCCCCTCTCTCAACCTTCTGGGCAGGCACGTCAAGCCAGATTACAGCAGCTGACGACACAGCTACTATGGCGACTGCAGCAGTCCTCACCTTTTCATTCGTCGTCGAATGCAAATTTGGTTTTGCCAGTCCTGCCCGAAGCAACACCAAGATTAGGTGTTCCAGAGCGTCCCGCCAAACTCCTTCCAGGTCTAGAGGAAAGCCAAGGTGCTCTCTACGAAATTGGTGTTGCCGACGATGGCACCTTAGTTGGACTGGTCGAGGATGAATTGCAAGAGAGTCTGACCAATCTTGGAGCCATGGCTGCTAGTCTAGGCTGCACTATTAATGTTCTGCGGAAAGTCGTCGTCGGATCGTGCGAATGGAGAGAAGGTGATGGTGGCATGAGCAAAGTCGAATCGCAGAGAGACACGCTCTGGGTTGCTGAAGTTTTAGTCTATCCGGACTCACGAAGACCCGGGGATGCAGATTTGCCAAAACAAACTCTCGATCAGTCACTTGGTGCTTCTGGTGGGGAAGATGTCCTTTCTCTGGCCGAACAAGCTTCCACTGAACAGCTACGAGTCACCTTGGTTGGGACCACTACTTCAGGAAAGTCCTCCCTTCTCGGAACGCTTTCAACTTCTACGCTGGACAATGGCCGGGGGAAAAGCCGGTTGTCATTGCTAAAGCATCGACATGAAATTGCTTCTGGCATCACGAGTTCCGTCGCACATGAACTCATTGGCTATGTAAATGATCGAACTTCTTTGTCTCCGGTCATCAACTATGCCTCAGGCAATGTCTCATCGTGGATAGATATTCACAATCTGGCAGATCGCCTTGTGTTGCTTTCAGATTCACCTGGTGTTCCTCGTTTTGCCAAGTCGACTCTCCGAAGCTTGATATCATGGAGACCGTCTTGGACGATTCTTTGTGTCGCAGCGGATGATAATGAAGAGAATGTAGGTCGAGTTGGAGCAACACTTCCCACGGTCGAGATACTGGCCGATAGTCGGACACCAGAAGCGCCAGACCTGTCACTATGCCATCTTGATTTATGTCTGCGCCTGCGGTTACCATTAATGGTGGTCATCACCAAAATGGATCTCGCCAACAAAACTGGGTTACGACAAGTGTTGGCGAAACTTCTCTCTACTCTCAAGGCGGCCGGGAGGCAGCCGGTAATGCTTAGTAATTCTCCTGGATCCTGCTCGACTCCGGAGGCCGATGGTTCCCTCGCGGAACTTCAATCCATCAACGAGAAGGATCAAGGTGAGATTGATCGGCTGGTGGTGTCCATGCACACTGGCGATGGGTATAAAGTTGTACCAATCATGATGACAAGTGCAGTCACCGGATCAGGGATGAGCAAAGTCCATGCTCTGCTTCGGTCCATCCCCGTTGCCACGTTCTCACCCCTGGGATCCTCCATGACTGCGACTTCCACACACTCATCTCTTTTCCACGTTGACGAAGTCTTCAGCATTCCCCCATCACGCGTCTATACACGAGAGGCCGAGAATCGAGCGGTTCAACAAGGGGTCGTCCTTTGCGGACACGTCTCTCACGGCACACTCTCCATCGGCAATATTCTACAACTCGGGCCATTTGTCGTGGAATCGGATCCGCCATCGGGTCACATATCTCAATCAATTCTGAGGTCGAGTTCTTATTGTGCTGAACGGTCTCATCCAGAAAGACTCACAAGCATTCTTGCAAGATCCTATCAAGGAGAAACTTGGAAAGCTACAAACGCCAGACAGCAGCCCACGGCTGTGTTTCTACCGGTGCGTGTCGTATCCCTTCGAACCCTCCGTCTTCCCGTCGTCCGAATGCGACAGGGCGAGACAGGAACGATCGGAGTTGAACCGATCAGTGGCCAAAATGAGATATCACTGAACAGAGCTCGGAAGGGAATGGTTTTGGTGGACGTTAACGACAGTCTCCCCGGATACTCGGCCTTTTTAGCGGCCTTCACGTCCTCAAGCTTCTCTCGTGCAAATTCCCCTCCTCTCGTACTAGGCAGCCATGCTCTTGTATACGTCAACAGTGTTCGTGCGGCTGTGAGAGTGGCTACGGTAGCATTGGACGATGACCACCAAGAAACCAAAGATGAGCCACGTTCTTCTTCGCCCGAGGCAGAAGTGTTTCGGTTTGACAGCGATGATGAAGCCGAAAATTCAAAGAATGACAACAATGACACACAGAAAGAAAGGGAAATCAGAATATCGTTTAGATTCGTCAGCACAGTGGAATGGATGGAGGTAGGTGATCAAGTCTTGGTTGTCCCCACGGTAACTGCACCTGGACCTGTAACAGGTGCTATGATGTTAAATGTGTCAGGGCTGGCTGGATTAGTGGGCAGAGTATGCGAGGTACTCACTTGATCCCCAGGGAAGAAGGTTGCGTGGTATTCTGCGCACGAGATGTTATGACATATTTCGGCCAACAAGACTATTATTATCTTTTTCAATCAGATCTTCGCTCGTACTGCCGCCGTTGATCCACTGGCTGATCCCTGGAATATTTTCCTATCCACTCCCACCTCTTTTACATGTAACTTTCAACCATCATCCTGTCGGCAGGCAAAGCATTCAATCTCACCCACCTCTTCGAAACAGCGACAGCGACTTCATCTCCATCCGCACTCGCGTCAAACATGAGTAGACTTGCACACACTACCACCTCAATGTCCCCCTGCACTTTCCTTACCGCGGCTACGCGTGCCCTGCACATCCACGCCCTCTACAACGTCCCTGAGCATTATATACCGGTTCCTCATGACCTCGCACTCGCTAGCAAGCACGTCCCTCACGGTAACGACGTCCGGCACACCACGTACCCAAGATCCCAATACCACATCGAGCGTATTGTTGTTCTTGTCCGACTTGGATTTCGTCGGATTCTCCTCGACGCGCTACACGTCCTCGGCCACGACACTCATGGTGCCTTCCCAGATCGTCTCGACGACACTATTGCGGAACAAGTGCACGATGTTCATGATCCCGCCGTCCTCGTTGTCCTCGCAGTATCCGACGCCGCCTAGCGATTCCATACACGCCTGCAGACCCGTGACGCTGTTCAACGTCACCGGCGTCAGCAGGCGGGGAAACGTGTCGACAGATATCTAGTCGTGTAAGATGAGTGGAGAGAAAGGTGTCCCTTTCGTTACGGACCCGTACCCTTCCTCGCTTGCACCAAGCAGTGCGACGCCGAAGAAGACCAAGAGCACGTGCGAGCGATACTTGACGGTCATGCCGGCCATCCACGCGGGGTGCCGTGCGTTGCCGGATCGTAGGGCGTCTCGCGCGGCGCAGATATGCGTTCATGCGCGGCTTACGGCCAGGCCGCGGGCGAGGTAGCCCGCTCCCGCGGATGCGGTGTGCAATCGCGTAATGTCTAGGATCGACCTGATTTCTTTGACGTCTTGACCTTCGGTGCCGATGAGAAGGCGCGCACACCTTTGAGTTCGAATTCGGCAATGGAAACGCATTTGATACCCAGTTTCGACTTGAGTCGTTGGATACGGACGCCATTCGTCTCGGAGGAAGTTGAAGCTTCGGTCGTGGGGGGCGGCCTGGGCCATGAACGAGGAGTGGCCTAGTCGATGGCGGAAAGAGAGGCGTAGAAGGCACTAAGCCCTTTACTGACTCGAGCGAGCAGGACTGTCATGTCGGCGTCGGTCGCGGAAGAAAACCATTTGAATCCGTCGACGAACCAAGGGGCTCCAAGGGCAGACCGTGGGCCGTCTGTCTCGCCCGATGTCGATATCGCGCTTCAATTTCTGCGAAGTGCCGGCGGAGAAGGACTGCAGCTCCGTCCGCCATGGCAGTGGTGCATGTTGTCACAGCGCCTGTTCCGTGCCAAAGATGCAAGGTTGCGTACTGCGGGTTTCTTCGATCGAAGTCCTGTTGGATGCCGGTCTGGGGGAAGCCATGTGCTACTACGCCAGCTCGTGTTTCGATTTGCTTGATAGTACGCCATCCTTCGCTTATACGGAGAGGATTCCGTTTTTATTCTCTTCGCCGAACGTCGTCACAGCGTGGATTAGAGGGAGGTCCCGCGCCACAGTCAATAGTATGTTAGAGGGCAGCCGCCTGAGAAGTCATGGAGATACTTGGGGATATTAGCGGGTATGGAGTTTGGGTAGGTACAAGGAAAGGACGGTGTCGTCTGGTATATACCGTGACTAGTGGTGGAAGAAGATGACTTTCGAGATTCCATGAGACTCACCTGCATGCCTGTTGCATGCTTTCAGTAAATTCCTTTATATGACATGTACTCCGTGATTTGCTCCAGGGATACTCTGGACCTCGGTTTGCTACAGACCAGCCATTTTACGCGAGGCACGTTTCCAACGGCCGAATCAGATCACCCCTCTATTTGATTTTTTGTGCAAGGATCCAAGTCTGCCATTGCTTTATCAACTTCTAGTATGCCACTCAATACCCTCCGTCTCAACCATCAGAAATCCTCCCATCCCAATGATCGCATCGTCTTCATCAAACCCCTCCCCCGACCTCCCTCAGATCAAGCCTCCTACGATCTAGCGGATACATTTCTCCATGCCATCGCCGCACAATGTCTCCCCATCATGAAAAACCACTACCTCTCCGTCACCACACTGGAAGAATACGAACCTAATCCTGAATTTATCGGCCGCAACTTCAACAACGGTGAGATCATCCAGTTGGTCCTTCGAAGCAAGAGTGGCGCATGGGTTCCTTTCAATATGGTGCAGATGGTCATGATGCACGAGCTGGCACATAACTCGCACATGAACCACGGCAGAGATTTCTGGAAGACGAGAAATCTGTATGCAGAGGAGATGAAGGGGCTCTGGTCCAGAGGATACACGGGTGAAGGCTTCTGGGGTAGTGGGCGCACATTGACGGACATGGATGCTGTCATGGGCAACAATGTCTTGAGTAGTGAGGAGCTCCAAGGCCTTCCCATCTGCGGAGGCACGTACCGTAGCCGACGGAAGAAGCGGAAGGCTCCCACTCAGGACCGCCCCCAATTGACCTGGAAGGAAAAGCAGGAGCGGCGGATCGAAAAGAAATTCGGCAGAAATGGCGTCGCTCTCGGGGAGGATGAAGATAAGCGCCTCCATCTCGAGATCAACCGCAAGGGACCGATCGGAGGGAAACCTCGAGTTGCCCAAAGCAAACGAGGCAGAGAGCTACGAGCCGCTGCGGCGCTGGCGAGATTCGAGACGGACAAGAAGGAAGTGGCAGATCTTCAACGACGCGGGAGAAATGACTCGAGCGACAACGGAATCGATCACAGTGGTGGGGACGGTGACGATTACGGAGACGTCGACGTCGACGCCGACCAAGAAGACGCAACGGATGTCAACGGGCAGAAATTACTCGACAGCCACGGCCACGGCATGGTGCGTGTCCGTGACGACGAGGGTACAAATGACATCAACCTCCAGCACGAAATACAGGAAATGGGGTTATTGGATCGGTATTTCAAACGATTTCAAAATCACATAAACCCCCAAAGAAGTAATCGAGAGGCTGATGGTGATGCCCGAACGGAGTCGACACCAAAATCTGACACGGATGTCGGTGGTGGTGCCAGTGCCAGTCACAGTGATCCAGCCACTGGTGCTCAAATCACCATTCTCGACGGCCACGAGCGTGGAAATTCTCCTGGACATGGAAACGAACTTATACTCGAACACGATCAATCATCAATCCAGCTTGAATCATCAACTCCTAAGACTTCTGCCTGGTCTCGGCGTCCATTGACTCCGGCATGGCCCGATTCAGATAAGACTTCTTCTTTCGATGAGGAGCCCGCCACCCAGAACCAGAACGACAGTCCTGCCACGGGCCTTACCCCAGTGCCAGTGCTCAAACTCAGACCCGAGTCAGAGTCTAAGACTTCACGGACCGCTCCGTCTTCCTCGACAGAGTCGACAACAGAGCAGACCATCAGACCTGTCATTACCTCTGCCCGGTCCCAATCACCATCATTATTATGGTCGCCTGTGATAAACTGCCCCATATGCTCGCTCGAGAACCATCGACTCAACGTCATCTGTACGGCCTGCAGCCACGTGCTCGATCTGCAGAAAGATCCACGCTGCTGGTCGTGTCAGAGCGAAGCATGCCGGACCAGCGATTCCTCGTACCTAAACCCCGGTGACGCAGGAGTCTGCGGAATCTGTGGTATGAGGAGGAATAATGTTTGAATTGCTCCGGGTAAAAATCCATGTGTGTTCGACACTTTGTGAGAGACCTGCGTCGCTGGTCGTGTCGGAACGTATTGTGTCAGACTCCCAGGAACAGGTACGTGGCCCTCGTCGTACCGGTACCTGTACTGAATCCCGACAAGGTTGGGGCCTGCGGGGACCGTTGCATGACATGGAGAAACGACGTCTACTGTCTGATGTGTGAAAACGCTACGCTGTGCTGTGTTGTACAATGCTATGCGCGGAGACACATATGCATATGTATGCGTCACTTGTTTGGTATGGGGTGTAAGTGAAGTATTCATCGACCTTTGGGCTTTCCGGTTAAAAAAAAATGAAATGAGAAAAGAAAAAAATAGCGATCATGATGGCGAGGATAAAATGAATTTGCACTGTACAATCTGGATGTATACCACGACATGAACATAAATGATGCCCTTGATATTCAGCGAGAGGATAGAGCCATTGAACACAAAGCATACACGGAGAAAAGGAAATCGGAAGTTACAATTCACGGTAATCGATAGTAGAAGTAAGGCATCCTACAGCAAAAGCCAACCAAGAGAATTGCGTTGAATACAGTTTCATCTCATTCAATTTCGGTATTCTCTTATCGAGATGTACACCTTAGGTAGAGGGTATCCAACTCGTGATTTCACTATTTTTCATTTTCCTTGCTTCATGAAGACCATCAATTTTTCCCTGGTTTTTTTTGGTCAATCAAAGTGGTCTTCAGTTCAATTCAACTCATTTCAAGTACAAATACAGCACACCTTCAGTATGCACCCAACGAACACACGCCCTCATGACTCTTCCAACACTCCAGCAACCCACACACTCTTTCCCCACAGCCGTTCTTACACCGCACTTTCCCCCAATACCCACAAATACAGCAGAACCAGCGTTGGGGTTTCGCGGTGCCCGCATTGTTGCCCACATATATGGGTGCGGATGAGGAAGTCGAATCCTCAAGAGGCTTTGCGCGCGCTGCATTGTAGCTAAGCGGCGGCTCGGCGAGGAGCGCTTGCATTACGCGCTCAGAGGGCATTTTCGGCACGTCGTGCGTAATGAGTAAAGGGTCGCGGTCCAGTGCGGGATCGTAGCTGGGAACAGAGGGAGTTGAGGGTGATTGCAGTGATTGTGATTGTGAGGGTGTTGGTCGTTGTTGTTTCTGTAGTCGGGGGGACTTCTGAGATGTTGATGGTGAGCCCGTTTGTTGGTGGTGGTATTGTTGTTGATGAGCCGTAGAGATAGGAGCGTCTGCCATTTCTACATCACCGTTGCTGCTCGTCGTTGTAGGTGCCTGTTCATTTTTGCTAGGTTCGGGTGTGGATGTACATGTAGATTTGCTCGAGGTCGCAGTCGGCTGTTTCAGTGATGCGGTCCTTCTCGGCTGTGCTCCGGCTCCCTTGAGTCTAGGTATGGATGTGATTGCGTCGTGAGCAGTCATCCCTCGTCTCCTTGTATCCGCTGCCTTTTGCGCCTGTCCCTGTCCATGTCCTGCTTGTGTTCCGGCGTTTGTGGTCGGAGCAATTCCAGCGCTCCCGTACACATTGACTCCCGCTTCTTCATCCGCAAGGTAATGCTGGAATGTCCTGCTGTACGCGAGAATCCTCCTGACATTCTGTGTGGATTTTCGATCTCTGTCTCTCGTCCCATCTCTTTTGGGAACTGGGATATTAACTTCGCGATAATTTTCCTTTCCCAAATCATTTAATCGCTGCTGGATTGCTTTTTCTTGTTTCGCGGAAAGTTTATGCGCAGCTTGCGCAACAACGGTGGTCCCATCACGGCCTCGTTTGCGGGATCCGAAATGGGCAGTTTGGAAAGGGGCGCCAGTGTCCGCAACGTATGTCCAGCCATGAGAGGGACGAGCATTCGCCGCAGTTACTGGAAGCTCTTCGATTAAAGGCATTGTGAGGGTGATATTGGGGGTGGGGGGAAAAGTGAGAGATGTGATGGAAACGGTGGAGAGCAAATCTACCGGGAAGCTCACGTGGGTCCTCACCCAAACCGTGCCGCTTTTAAAATCGCAACTGACTTTATCTGATGGTCTTCCTTGCCTATAATTTACCCTTCCCTCAAATCAAGACCTACAATTTGTAATAGAAAATGAAGTTATGTTTAGGTCCTTTTGATCGGGCTCTACAGTACGGTCGTCTTCCTCCCAGCAGAGGATTTCGACATCTTCCGAAACGCCCTCTTACGTTTTCCCCGTAGCAAATCCCCCTTTTGCTCATCCCTTATCTCTCGCTTTTTCATTTTTTTTCTTTTCCTCGGCCTCTCTTCGCCAGGTACCACCGTATCTCCACTGCACGCCTATACCCAGCAACGCCACAACCTGCGCCGCAACACAGACCGTAAATGCCCACCCGACTCCGATGTCATTCACCATCGGCATCACAATGCTAGACCCGCCTGCCGCGAATAAACACCGCGCGAGATTAAGACTCGCACTTGCGGCGGCGCTTCGATCAGAAAAGACATCGACAAGGTACGTCATGATCACCGACTGCGTCGAGATGGTGGTCCAACCAGTGATGAATGTGGACACGATGGGGACAGCAATATTGACGTGATTGGGATATTGGATAGTCCATCCAAAGAGGAGAATGGATATGCATTGCAGAAGAGCAAATATGGGGACGAGACGGAGGCGGGCGACCTCGAGCGGGAATTCGTCGTTAGAGGAGGCCGTCGAGACGGAGACGTCGTGGTTGCTACTGAGACTGCCTCGGGTTGACCGCGTCTCACTTTTGGCCTTGACGCGGCGGTAGTCGGCATCGAGGATTTTACCTGTGATGAGCGTGCCGATCATGGAGCCTACCCCGTTGGCAATGAAGGTCAGACCAATTTGGGTCTCACCAAGGCCGTAGCGGGTTTTGAAAAGGGTGGACATGGCCGTGATGCTCATTTGCCAAACCGCATAATAGATGGCCAGGGAGACGATGATGGGGGCTGCTTGTTTGCTAATGAGGATGCGGAAGGGTCCTCTAAGATCGATGGGTTTTCTCGCCGGGGGAGGCGGCGGAACAGATCCTGGATCCGACGTGAGCGTGGTGGTTCGTTGGTAAAAGTACAACGGATATCTTGCCACGGGATTCGATGGCATGCGGCTCCCATTTGCGACGAGCGATCTCAGAGTCTCTGGAAGTAGGAGGATCAACAGCAACAGGAAGACACCACTGTAGATGCTCAAAAACCAAAAGATTGCTCTCCATCCTAAAGACCCAGCCAGAGCGCCTCCGATCACCGGGCCCACAGCCACAGGCACCAGCAGTCCCGCTTGGAAGACCCCCATGAAGCCGCCCCGGTCGCTTCGCGTGGTGATGTCTCCGATCACACCTGACCCTATAGCAATCGTGCTTGCACTCCCGGTGCTTTGCAAACATCTCAGGACGATCAAGGTGGCATAATTCTTCGCTTCTGCCAGGCCGATGCATGCACCCAGAAATACGAGAAAGGTACAGCAGTACGCAATCCGACGTCCCTTGACATCGGAAATCGGGCCCCACAGACTGGGTGCTATGCCTTGGAAGATGAGGTACGAGGTCACTGTGAGGTTGATGAGCTCGATGGACACAGAGATATCGGCTGCAATCGTCGGAAGGGCAGGAAAGTAAATATTCGATGCAAATCCCGAGACTGATCTTACGTTAGTCGGAACCACAGACGTCGGCGGCAGGATTTAAGGACTCACAGGTTGCGGCTATCGAAACGATGGCCACGATTAATGCTTTTTGTCTTTTGTCAAAGATGCTGTAAGGCATATTGGGAATGGGGGCTGACGGTGTGGTTCCAGTGGTGGCATCGGGAACTGAAGAGTGGTCGTTTTGGTCATCTTTGCTCATGGTTCTCTATTCAATGCTATCTGTAGGTGGTTTCGTGGAGTTTCGGTCAAGGCTGACGTTGAGGGTTGGGGATTGCCGACTGATATGTATCTCGTCTTAACGCGGAGTTGAGCAACACAAACGCCTCCGGAGTTGAGAGCCTGGGTTTGTCAAAAAGCCAATCACAGAGCGTCAGCTCCCGTTCAGGGGATAATGGCCCGGAGTTGAGGTTCCCAGGCTCCGCCTCACAGTTCGAAAATAAAATTTGTTCAATGTCACTCGTACGAAGATGTTGCGTTAACGTCTGCTACTCCTGACATTGTCTCCTGGCCATCGTGACAATGGCCCTGGCCCAGCAATCAACCGAGGATCCTCTGAGCTTTGGTCGACACTATGCAGTCCTCAATCTCGATTTGATGTCGCTCCTGATAGACGGTATCAGGGACACAGCGGCCGGACAAGCGTTCATCTCGAACTGCATCAGATGGAACGACGCAGTCCATCAGAAAGATTCCTCGGCCACTGACGATCTTTACAAATTTCTCCTTCGCAAACCCTTCGCAGCCTGATCTCAGCCGGGATGCACTATTTACCAGATCGCTGGAGGCCTTCGGGCCCTTTACAAAGAATTTCCCTCGACGTGCAGATCGATTCTCTCTTCGCGGTCGATGAGCGAGATATCGTCGTTCAGAAGACAAGATGGTACGCTGGTGCGGGAAATAGCTGGGAGCAAATTCTGCGGGCGCAGAATATTGACACTGTTGTAATCGTATGCAATCAACCCTCTAGGCCGAATTGGGACCGACAGTGGCCGCTACAGTCAGGCCTGAGCCTCTCCCGCGTCGTGATGAGTACGGTTTATCGACTGTTCGACCTCGACTCTAAAGTTTATGTCATTTCGGACAATGTGTTGGAATTGCCGGTGGACCAGAATGCAGATTTCTCGAAAGTCTTGCTCGACACGCCTCTGCCAAAGATGAGTCTGAATACAATCTCTGTTGAAGATGCTCTGCTGGCACTGGGGGGATCTTAGGACCGTTCCACGTCCGAAGTCGTCTCTCCATTGGGGTAGTTCAACCACCATGTGTACAACTCGTAACCGCATAGAGCATTGTTCCATATTCATCTAAGTTTTCCAGCCATTTATCCACTCTGCTGCGTCGTTCGAGAATGGCGGCCTCGGCCAAATCGGCAGGGATGGGCCAAAGTTCATCAATACGAAGGCCTCCACCGGTCCATTCGGCCAAGTACAGGTTGTAGACCACTTCCCACTCGTGTCGAGATTGTGCTTGCCACAAGAGTTTGTTTGCTGGAGCGAGCAATCCCCGCAGCTCCGTCCCAAGGAAGGTCGGGAGACCATCTTGGGTCGACAAGACGCTGTCGAAAAGATACATTGTGTACAATGTCCGCCGCTTGGCCTCGGCGACGATCCAGGCTTCCCATCGGGGACGGACATGTTGCAGTTCCGCCGAACACATGAGACCTCGCCGAGAACTTGCACATGCAAGCTCTTGAAGGTTCATCATCGCCTGGCGGAGGAAGGGATGGGAACCTTGCCGGAGCTGAAAGAACAACACCATAGCGTAAATCAAATAGGCTTGAAATGCAGCAAGCAGAACCATGTCATCATACGTTCCGTGTTGCTCGTACAGGTTGTTCATCTCCCGCTGCAGGATGTCCGCCACGACGCCATCACTCCCGGGTAAAGGCGTTTGGCAGATGCGAACGAGGCTAAGGCAAGCAGAGAGCGGTGGGCTTATTGCTAAATCCACCATCTGTGACGAGTGCAGAAAGGGTGGAATTCCATGGCCGCCGATGGTGGCAGCCGCGAAGGACTTGAGAATCCGATAGATGAAAGCGTTGATGTGGGCAGGATATTCTTTGAGCGCCTGCCCGGGGACGGGGATGTAAACATTCAGCCAGCGGTTGCTAATGCTATCGACATCAATAGGACAGACGAGGTCAAGACTTGAAAAGTTTAAAGCCTCGGACTCCTTTGAGTCTGCAGACATGCGAACGGCCGCATGAAGCTTTGGACCAAGAGGAAATTGAGCCTTTGTGGCGGTCGTCGCGCAGTTGTTGACGAGGACACTGCCAGTCATTGTCTGACCCATCGAGTTATCTCCAACAGGTATCTCACGCTCGGGGGTTAAAAGGAGACCGCCGGCAGATGCAGAGAATGGGCTGTACGGTTCTGCATCATCATGGCCACGCGTGCGTCGAGTTGAAGCCTCAGAAGAAATTGCCCGCGGATAGATGCAAGAGAGACCTCGCTGAACGCATCTACCACAGATTCTTGCATTGTGGTCACATCTTGCCTTGGCGATGACACATTGTTGGCAAGCTTTTTGTCGAGAAGTGGCATATCTCGTAGTTTTCATGGTGAGATACGCGAGGAGTCGTCCCAGCACTGCGTCATGCGGCTGAGTTGTAGTCGACCTGAAAATTTGATAGGGATACAGATACTATAAAAAGCCGGAGATATCTAGATGCTTACCTATGGTAGCACGTTTGATGATTGTTCGAGAAGAGTTGGACGAGCGGCCGCATCTCCCTACGGGCGTGCAGATAAGATAAGATCTGACGCGCGGATAGAAAGATCTTGTCCAATGACAGCGCGCAAGGCTCGCTGCAGGTTTATGGTCAATGAACACGGATGCCCCATATGTTGATTGGCATCAACCTTTTAAGAAAAGCCTCCATGGGTGGGTTCCCGGCAGCGGTTTCGGGTACCTTCACAGGTTCGACTTCAATGATCCAACTTGCATTATCTGGACCCTGCTGTCTTGTGGGCATCTCCCTTTGTCAAACTGGGGGTGCAAATCGAGACGTATTGAATGTTCTGTTCGTTTGATAACTGGTCTTGCCAGAATGTCAGTATATACACGTTTGGTTGACATCTTTTCTACTCCTATTCTTTCCCTATAGGGGTGATAACCCTTTTCCAAGTAAAGGGGTGCTGCCCATTGTTCAACACCCTTCTACGATTCTCAACCTTGGGTGAGCCCTCGACGAGTTCGAGAACGGCGGATACTAACAACGACGACATCCCAAGTTTACATAACAAGAGGTGCCAATTACGCTAAAAGCTTTTCACCAAGTTTGCGCCCTTCGGGACAACCAAATACGGCCCCCTCTGACGGCCTTTTTGTCTTCGTGAATCGCGGACACACTGCACTATATTGCTGCTCAGAGTAAGACAAGATGTGACTATACATCGTTTGCGTGTAGTACATCTGTCCCGTGAGCCTTACATAAATATTACCTCTTCACAACTGATTAACCAGATAACTGACTTGGAAATCCAATTTGTACTTTCCCTTGTTCGACCGCCCCGCCTTAGCTCTTACTCTTCCTCAGAGAAGGTACCTGAACGCAGGATGCGAATCTCCAAGAGTGGTGACATCTAGCTGCTGATCATCTTCAACAGAACCATACATCTCATCCCTCTGTCTATTGATGTGACGGAGCCGGAAATAAAGGCCCAAGGAGAATATGACAACAAGCCCGGTGAAACCGCAACCGATGGCGCATCCCTTGATGAAAAAGGGCCTCAGAGGCAGTCAGCAAATGTCTATCGCAGCAACTGAAAAAGAAATTCATGTGAAGCAGGGAGCCGGGGTTTGGACTAACCCATCTTCCTTAGGAAAAACCGCTGAGCTAAGGAAAGAGCTACATTGGCCGAATATCGCGAGGATAGCAAGCCCAGCACCACGCTTGGATTCACTACTGTTGTTGTTGAGGAGCCATGTGATCTATTTCCATCGAAATTAGTCGATGAGCGTCCCGACTCGGGAACAAGATATTGGTGAAGACTTGTGAATCACTTACGTTGATGCACAGAGCCGGAAAGATACCACAAACGGCGAGCCAGACACCAAGGTAACGGACGCGAACTTGGTCCATATCCTCGATGATCGCAAGAAGCAAGTAACCAATGGCACCGACTCCGGCGGCAAAGGCAATAATGAAGCTCCGTCTACCCCACCTGTCGCTGACAAAAGCGGCAACAACGCAGAGCAGGAAGGATACGAAATAGACAGGTGCCGTTAGACCTTGAGCATTGATGCTGGAGTATCCCATTCCTTGGACGATGGTGGGAAGGAAGTTGGACAACCCTGCAAAGGAGTAGTTGCACATGAAATGAATCATGGTGTGGACGACGTTCCTATAGTCTGTCGCACCCGCGAAGAACTGTCTCCATTGGATTTGACTCTTCCTGGTGTGATCGCGGGTCTGCATCCTTTCCACGGCATGAGTTTGCTCCGCCTCGCTCAGGAACTTGGCAGAACCCGGCGAGTCTGGAAGGAAAAAGAAGACCATAGGAGCAAACAGGACGGTGGGAGCTCCTTCGATGATGAACAGGAGTCGCCATGGCTCGATGGAATTCTTGATATGAGTGATGCCGAAGGCCAATGCTCCAGCAAAACAGTTGGCCAAAGGAGACATACCCAACAATAAAGAAGTTCGGAAGGCTAGTTCCCGACGTTGATAGAAAAGAGAGAGGAAGTAGGGCCTTGCCAATAGTCAGCACAACGAAACGATCCGCGAGGTTGGGGGCGACTGACGCTCCCGCGCCGAAGCTGGCCTCAAAAATGCCCAAAAAGACGCGGCAAACCACCAGATGGCTCATTTGGTGCGCGGCGCCGGAAGACATGGCACATGCTCCCCAAAGCACGCACAACAATGAGACGTAGATATGTGCCGGAAAGATCTTCCAGAGGAGCGTGGTCTGATTTATCTCGTGAGCTAGATGGTTACTCCAATGACCCAACGTGTGACTCACCCACTCGAAAACAACATATGCAATGTAGAAAGAGTTCAATACCCAAGTCCACTGCGCGCTGGACAAACCCAAGTCTTCTTGGGCGCCTGCTGTCTTTGCGTTCCCAATATTTCCCCGGTCAAGGTAGGACAAGACGTATAAGATGCAGACGATGGGGACCAGCCGACGATCAAACTGGGAGAAATGAGCATGTTGAAACATGGAAAGACGATGAGGAGCTTACAGCTCTGCGGATGGCTTTCTCTTGTTTGGCCGTCACCGTTATTCTAGTGGTCATCTCGGCCACCGATGTAGTAGTGGGAGCTTCCTCTAGGTGCATCTCCTTCTCGTTGGGTTTCTCGGTAGGGGTATCCATAATGACCAAAGAAGGTTCGTGACCTTTTAAAGAAGTTGAAAAAAGGAGAAAGAGAAAAAGTAAATGTGTCAGTGGGATTGAGGTAGACACAGCTATAGGTATCTAAAGCCTTATGAGGAATCGACCACTTTTTTTATGGATCGACCAAGGCACAAAAGTTTTTTCATTGCTGGAAAGTTCGCCCTGTCCCTGGAGTGCCCTAGGAGATTCTCAGTCTCCGGAACTTGAGAAAATGCGGGGAGCGGAAAGCACTGGGTGTGGGCGGAATATCAAAGTTTCCGGGGGTGGATCCATTTCGGGGTCCCCAGACGGCAAAGTCGGGGTTTCATACGTTTTGGCCTCCAGCGCCGTCCACACAATCATCCGAGGGAAGGTGGATTGGTCCTCTGACGGGGGAACCTGCGGTAGGTCAGACTTATGTGGCTGCAAGCCAATCGGAAAGATGTCTTTCTGCCGGAAGAGGGGGGTTGGTGAAGTCCTCTTTCCGCGGCTTGTCTCGTTACAGAAGCAGCAATACCGGGTGTTGTGTAATCTTTCTTGTGAGACACTCCGTAATATGGAAGATAGATAATACTCCTCCACATAGAGGTGTGGAGATTGGCATATGTAGGACACAAGCAAGCGGGTATCGGATCGTCTATTCTCCCTCTCCCTGGAGGTGGCGGGTGAACAGAGCATCGTGGCGTGAGTTATGATTAGAAGAGACATGCCGTGGAGAGATGGAGCCCGTTCGTATGTTGCAACGGAAATACCTTGGGACAAAAAGCTAAACCATAACATTCCCCGTGCCATCTATTCCCGGTCAATTGCCTCGAACACACTCATGAAACTGCCTGCTCCAAACCCGCTGAAGTTGTTGCGGTAGGTCAGTCCATAACGTGCTTGGTGAAGCGTAGCAACGAACAACTCCCCTCATCGAAATCAATCAAGATCCCAAGTTGCCTAAGCTTCGGGAAATCCTACGTGATTGTAATACCAGGAGCAGAGATTCTCTTCTCCATCGATGAGTGGGAGGAATTCGGTACCATAATGGACTCGACATCTCGTCCGAGGCCTTCGACTGGATCCAGAGCAGTAGCATCACACGCTGTCCGTAACGAAGATCTCACCTTTGTTCTCACCTCACCGCTGCATGCGTACAAGTCCAGCAATGCGTCACGATCTTCTCAAGGATATCTGTATAGAATATTCAGCTCTGAAATCCGTCGTCATGGCATCGGCTAACCAAAAGATAAAGATGCCCATTGACGAATCTGCAAAGGCACTGAAAAGGTCACAAATCGAGGAATATGTCGACTTTCATGGTGGATAGGTGTTCAACATATCACACTTTGCACAGATGACGTTGTTCGAATATGTATCTAACCTGTCCGGTATACAATCCACTTGAAACCCATTCTGGTGACTTAATATGCAGCGGCTTGCTTTGTGTTGTCGACATACCAGTGGACATTCCCGTAGCCTTTATATAAATTGATCTGTTCCTTGGGTTCCTCAGCGACCAGGAAGGTGTGCAGGGATGTCTCTTTGGAGCTGCTGAGAGGCTCGTAGGTAGACGCCAAATAGGACTGGGTAGCTGCAGGAGGAGCCACTCTACCGATGCGGAAAGGATTCTCCGGCCTTAAGTCGTGGTCCTTATTCGTAGACCTAGTCATTTATCAACCCTCTCTCTAAATGATCTTTGATCAGTTTGACAGCATCACATTCCCTCAATCGACATACGGATGTTCGCCGCCGGCTAGCTTCTGGAACATCCGAACCCCAGGCTTCCAAGTTGACCAGAGGGAAGCACGGTGCGAAGTGAGTAGCTAATCGCCATACACTGACAGGCATTCCCGTCAAAACGTGTGATAGCCGATCTTTTCTGCTGGATCACACGAGTCACTTTTAATCCGCTTTCAGCCGGACGTGTCCGACTGTGGCATAGAGCCGGCTCCGAAGCTATCCGGGCTCATAAATTTCATAAGCGTCCGGATAAGCAGCAACACTAGCCAGGAAAATCAAGACCGATGCATATGATGGATTCCATATGATCGGCAGTGATAGAGCGTCATCGACACATCCCCTTGTCACAGACGAGTTGCATGATAACTACCGCGACTCAGCTCAACAAGAATGATAGTGCGGTGCTAGTTGAGGCCCCGCCCAAGCAATTTGCGGGCCCTAAAAGATTGTTCCCCGGGCAAAAACTGATAAGATGTGGTGAATGGGCAGAGAACGCGATAAAGGAGTTGAGGTCGCAGGGCATTTTAGCCTAACTTGAGTAGTATGATAAGGAGCGAGGTTCGCAGGAATACAAAGCCAATACAAACACATCGAAGCAAGAATTGGGTTTCATTTACGACTGGGAAGAGATCGACTCGTTGGCCACGGGTAACCACGCGAGTCAAGACCATAGTTCTGTGGCTATTGTTTTGAGCCAGGGGTATTTTACTGGACAAGGATCTATGATCGTTTCCAAATGATCTGGCCAGTCATCATCAAAACGGAATGACCATGAAGCAGCGCAAAATTCCCAGTAGCTTGGATACCATCCAGCTTTTTCCCAGTCGATCAATACAACATCGTAGTTCGCTTCTGGGATGACTTCGTCGTTACTTGCAGAGCTTGCAGACATTGCTGAAATTTCTCGCGACCTGATTATGATGTTCTTGCGCTGGAAGTCGCCATGAGTGAATACAGACCGGTGATTTTGGAGGACCTTCTGCAAGTTGCGACGATAGAAGTCGGATCGGTACGTCCCAAGATTGCTGAACGAGTCAATAACCTTAGCCTTCTCGGCTAAACACTCTCTCAGCCGCTGGCAAATAGTGCTTTTCTGTATCTTAGACAGGACTGGCCAGAGTGACAGTAAATTTCCACCTCGAATATACTCCATAACAATGTAGAGTAATCCATTCTCTGTTGATCGATAGATAGCATACACGGCTGGGATTGGCACCGACGTTGATTGTCGAACGAATATCATTGTTTCCGCCTCAGCTTGCTCGATTTGTCCATACTTGATAATAAATTTCTTGCCAACACGGACAACCTTTCGGCCCCCAAGTTCACTGAGGACTTCATCCGGCGACGCAATGTCTTCCTTTGTTGGCAACTCGAAAGGAATCTCAGGAGCGTAGTATGGAAGTTGAAGAAGCCCGTCTTGTGGAACCGCCATACTGGGTCAGAGTAACCACTGCAGGAACCTTGAAGCGCAGCAAGATCAACTTATTAGCGGATTAATTGATTGATGGAAGAAAGGTATAGTCCACCAAGTTGATCTACCCAATATCAACAAGGAACGGTTGTGGACACCAAACTTGGCACCAAATTCGATGCGCAGTTATGAACCGAGCTTTTGTGCGGCATGTTACGCGCAAAACAGTGGGTAGAGGTCAACCGAGGAAGAAGGCAAAGTCCATCTGGGAGAGGGAGAGATGGGGGAGAGAAACCCCACCAAAAACCGGCGGCACTAACCCCAGCCAATCGTGTCGATTCAATTATTTAGAGCCTGGTTTGGCTCTTTGGTAGAGCTCACCTGAGGGCCCCTGGTAGCGCCACGACCATAAGCTTTGCGGATTAACGGTGATGTCAAATCAATTAATTTGAGGGCGCTGTCCTCCGGAAGCGAGCGCGAGGGGCAGAAAGGATTATGTAGCTATCTACGAGGTACAGTACAAAAATGAGTGTACAGAAGGTATGGAACCTTCCAGTTGATTGCGCGTCACCATGAATTGGGCAGCTGAGACTGAATCGGGCACGTACTCAACAGGTTAAAGCGGCCTTCGCTCACCGTCTAGGATTAAGCCGTATATGACAATTAGGGTTTTCGTTCACGAGTAATATTGGTAGCGTGGTATACGGTCCTTCACCACATGACCTGTTTTGGTCCGACGGTGATGTAATACTATCTGGGCCTTTTGAAGTCCGGAAGATAACCAGAAGCACTCCTATCTGGCAGACTTTTTTGAGAAGCACTTCGTGCCATCGTTCAACCAATCTCGACCCACATTTAGCCATTCCGATCTCTAAAGGAAAAACATTATGGTCAAAGAGGGTCCCATAAAAAAAGAGTTTCCAGGTTTCGATTGTTGACTGGGAGAACGCTGGTTGGTACCCTGAGTATTGGGAGTATGTTGCTGCCTTCTTTGCATTTAGCTGGGATCAGGATGACTAGCCTCTAAAAATCGAAGAATGCATTGGCGCATGGGCTTTAGAGGCTGTAGCTTTTAGAATGATATACTAGGACTTGCTGTTCTAAGCTGTTCATTTCAGAGCAGATTAGAGTCGAGATAAACTCTGTACACTTTATTGTACCTTATTAGTTCTGTAGGGTATACCCGTATCCCGCAGAATGTGCTTTTAATGTAGTATGCCAGTTGCAGACTCTGCGCTTGACTAATATTTGCCCTGCAAAGCCGTAAACGTTCGGCCCCATTCGGCGCATCGATATTTTGTGCGGCCCCCTGGAGGCTCAGGCACCCTCCGGCATCCCTCATATCAAATCGTCTGATCTTCCGCAATAAGACTCGTATAATTGCCGCCCGGTCTGTCTCAGCCTGGCGGACATGTCGCGTCTTTGTTGGCCATAGGTACATCTTCCAAGTGTGAGACTTTACTAGGTTGCGATTGGCCCAGCCACCAGGTTTGCAAAAGGCAGATACTATTGAAGTCGATACAAGAGTCGGCGTCGAGTATCGAGGTACTAGAATTGAGCCTCCAAGCCATATTATTCCACACCTTCCCATTATTTCGGTCGATACTATTCTGAGGCATCTGAGCTTGCATTCTATCTCCATTCTTCACCATGTGGGCCAGTTTCATTCGCAAGAAGCTCGCTTTGTCTGAAAAAAGACAGCTATTGCCTTATCTAGTGCATGCTCCCTCAATTTTTCGATTCCAACGCCAGCCTCAGCCCAAACACGGTCAGACTCTCAAGAAAACACCAGAATTACGGCCATATTCAAAACTCGGGAGCTTCCAAGAAGGGAAATGGTACTGCAACTGTAATCTTCTAGCTACTTGGAAAGGAGTAAAGAAATGTTCCCCCAATAAGGGTAAGAGGTGTAAGTAATGCTCCTAGCGAAGATCGTATGGCATTTAACGCAACTACTATAGTCCTGAGGTGTCCAAAACACCCAAGCAGACAATGTGACTTTATTCTCTGGGAGGAACATGAGGCTATAGCCAAAAGGTGGTTTAGCTGTTCAAAGCCAACCGGGGGAGGGTGGAGGAAATCAGATTGAGATATTGTCAAAATGGAAGTGTATGCTGCCCAGAGCTGGCTCGGCGCAGTATAATATTTCGCACTCCGTAGTCATAGCTATTTCTACTTCCTTAGCCTTTTATATCAATGGGAGGTAGAGGCCTCATCAATCGTGGTTCAGACAACGTTTCAGGTCTTGATCATGCATGGCGGCGATGACGATTATGGTTGGTATCAGTTGCAGGAACCTCACATCGTGGGATGGACAAAATCCTGGAATGGTACTAGGTCATACTGTGTCACAGCACCGATCTCGGGAGGAGAGCTGCTAGGAACGTCTCAGGACGGCAGATCCGAACCCTCACAGGCTCGTAGGTGCTGGACCCTGCAGCATTTCTAGTTAGGCAACCATGCTCCCTGTTTGGATCCGCACAACGTCTAGACGCACGGCCCTTTTGAACATTCCTTTTTGAATGAGTCCGTGGAGGAATGTCGACCATCTGTATCTTTCGAATCGATGATGACTTTCTCGGTTTGAGGAGAAGGTTGACGACGGTTCCGTGGCCATTCTTAGCTGTCCGCAGAAATCGCGGCACGGCCAAAGTTATCTACGCGATCGAGTTGAACTCCTCCTGTGTCGGTCAACAACTTAATGACGGCCTCGTGCCCTTTCTTATCTGCCCATGAGAGCGGCGTCCAGCCGTGAGTGTCTGTTGATGCCAAAGAGGCTCCTCGAGCCAACAGTGCCCTGATTGCAATACTAGACCCCAAAATGCGGCCAGATGCAACCCGATTACATTGCCCGGGACTCGTTGGCTGTATCCTCACCAGGCGTATCCTTTTCGAACAAGCACAGCTTGACTGCAGGCAAGGATTTTATTTTCGTGTTGAAGGAAGTTGAGCACCATTTCGTCGTCTTCGGGGTCCGATGCAGAAAAGTTCCTGGCGAAGACTTGTGTGGCTTACCTATCCCTCGAGGCCCTTGAAAAAGGCCGCTGCCGCACCGACGATGATTTTGAGGAGAGGTTGAAGGCGTATCCTTTCTATGATTATGCGGCAAAAAAATTGGGGATGGTACATTCGGACGGTTTCACTATGTGGGTGCTGCCAGAGTTCCAGGGTAGTAGGGGCGTGGGATATAGGCTCGGAAATGAGCTCTCCCAGGTAGCCACGGAAAGCTTCGTTCAATATAAGCCGTACAAGGAAGACGATCTACTGTGAGAGGGTGTCAACTGGGAGCGCAGGAGAAGTCCTTGTACCATTCGTCTCAGCAGAAGGTCAGAGTGCCGAGACAAATAGTCTGAAGGGGAACGCATTCTCGGCACACTTTCCACGGTTGCATATCTTCATCAGGTGATCGCCAAGCGAATTGACTGTCTTTATCTCCAGCTATCTCCTCCACTGCCCTTGCCAATAAAGTTCTCATAATATTCCCCTTCGCAGCGCAGACAGTCGTTCCAGGCGTGCAATATCTCTTGAGATCTTTCCATCGTACTTTCGAAGCGACGGTCGAGTTTGGGGGTGGCTGTTTCGCCCTCGCAGAGAGAAGTAGGATGGGCGAAGTGGCCGTTTTTTGCTGCAATATGCTAAGCGGAGGCTTGTTCTGGTCTCTCTAACCGTTAAGCCTTCGAGAAGCACCGTCGGACAGGCTAATACGAAATACGATGTTTTAGGATCTCCATACGGCTAACGGGCGGGTCCCAAACTGGGTCCTTCGATGGGAACCTCGGATGGGTTCCCACTTGAGTAGAAACGACCACTTCTGGCTCTCTCCGGCACACTTGGTTCAAAGGACGGGATATGCAAGCCTCCGTCTTTTTAAACAGGTACACAAAAGACTACTTACCTCATCGTGTCTGGGAGCCTTGCTACAGAAGGCTTCTTTATGTGTATAGACGTTTTCAATTGCGGCTTCACCTTTAACATAAACACAAATAACTTTCGGGCTCACTTTTGACCTACGTTGGCCTATCTTAAGCTAGGTACATGAAGCTGAGCGTGATTTATCGAAAGTCGACTAACAAATGATGAATGTGCTTTAACAACGTCATCTGACAGCGCGATAAAGCTGTCAGGACCTCCCGAAAGATAGGTACCTGGCGGCATGTCAAAATAGTGGCAAAAAGGCTTGAATTCTTCGTAAAGTCCGATTCCCGCCAGACCACATACTGTTACGGGGTAGGAGCTGCTTCATCCTAGTACAGCACGTGATCGAAGGGGATGTGACTATTCACGTGACTTCGTCGGGACAGGTTTGTGGTTCACCGGAGGACTTGACGGGCCTTGGAGGAAATCAGGTACTCTAGAGGAGGGAGGAGGCATGCTCCGAAAAGAAAGAGAGTCAAGAGTAGCATCTTAACCATAGTGAAAAGGACAGCCCTTGAAGACAGTCAAGCGTTCAGAGGTCCCTTATCAGGTTTCTTGAGTTCTTTCCTACCTATTCAGTAAGTTCAGGTCAGTCTTTTTTGCCTTGGGGTGCCTTTGTTGTTGTCTATGGGCGGCTGTCGGTGCCTTTCCATATCGCCCCTCTACAGTCCAGCGCAGACGGGTAGGGAAATTTCCCGTCGAATTTGGCAATCAGTGCCGCCGCTTTTGGAGGGTTATTTCCCTCGATGCCAAGATCGCTCCCGTGGTCCTTTCCTACAGTCGCCGAGATTGGCTTGCCTTCCCCTATACAATCATTCCCGGGGACCAGAAACAGTCCCCTTCAGAAACAGTAAGGCATCCGTCCAACTCAAAAACGATAGGTATTGTGTGCTGAATGCCAAGACAGATGCCAAGGCCGCATGTATCAGCCGATAGTGCCCATGGATAGGCAATATGCATAGTATTCTATTGCTGATGAACCCCTTCCTCAGACCTAGCAACCTCTGACAAGATGTGATAGTAACCACCCTGGGTGTAACCTGACATTGTGTATCTGGAATGTACCTAGACCTCTTGTAGATGTCGATGAACCATAAATGTTAGACCTTGCGTCTGGAAATTTGCCCTCTTTACACACATCAGAGTTGATCCATCTGCTTAGCCGTCTTCCTAGGGGCCTCGAGCTTCAGAAGAGAAGGTGCTGCCATAGAATTCTATCCCTCAAGTACTAAGGTCGTCTCCCCACAAGTAATCCTGGACCGCTTTGCCTATCCCCAATTTCTGGTAGACTAGAGGCGTCTGGACCAGTAGAGCCAGAAAGGAGACGAGACCCCAAATATGTATCAACTCTTGCCTTGCTCGAGCAACTGCAAGGGCCGTCCAACTGATCCCGCCAATGGTCCACGTCATCCAGAAGCCAAAGGTCAAAAAAGCCCCTGCTTGCATGATATGATGTTCGACTGATATCTCTGCAAGTTTCCGCTGTCTGGCTCGCTTGCGAGCGCCATTCCACTGGAACAAGTAGAGAGAGAACAGAAATACTCGTCCAATCGAATCTAGGGCAAATCCAAAGCAGACGACACCATACATGACAACCATCCCCTCACGGTAATTAGCAAACGACCTCATCTGCCAGAGAAAGAGTTCATAAATATCTCCTGCCAAGAAGACTTCCCAAACAGAAGGACCAATCTGGCACATGGTTTCTAAACCAAACAGCGCCCCAAGTCCTGCGTAGCCAACACACGCTCGAAGCGCGAAGTGAGGATAAGCATTTTCAACGGCCAATTTGGTAAAATTCCCCAGCGGCTGTCGAGACTTACTGGAAGGAACCGAGAATCGTGGATCCCAAAAGCTCGTTGCCCACGACTCTTGCATCCACCTTGCCTCTATTATTCTGAAATACAAGGTTTCCATATATAGTAGAAAGATACGCACCATAATAATCACATTGTACAGCAAAATGAATAGAGGTTTCTGTGAAAACAGGGCTTCGCGCACCTGAGTCTTGTGATCGGAAAACGTGAGGAGCACACAGTATATTCCAGGAGACAGAAAAAGAGGCAAGATCCATGAAGCCATGGTAATAAGAATCATACATTCTAAAATGCCGTCTCCGCCTGCACCTAATTGGAGAAACGGAAATGCCCTCGTTCGAGACCACCGAAGATCGGGCCAAGATTGAATGTCTGTAAGAGTTAGGTTGACATATTGCAAAGGCTGCGGAAACATACTCAAATCAATGACTAAGGATTTTTTTCCTCTAGCCGAATGTTTGGAAAGTACTAGAGCACAGGTTTCTTGGTGCTGGCTATGCTCGGAGTCCGGAACGCCGAGCAGACGTCCGTACCAGAGAAGATCGCCCACAGCGACATGAAAAGCATCCATGTCCTCTCGGACAACAGTAAAGGAAAGTCCAAGGAGGCGCTTCTTGGAGTCTGTAGTAGAAGACAACCATAGAAGCATCGGTCCGGGCACATGGTTTTGACCGACTGTGGGTGGTTCGAAAAAGGTTATATGGAGACTGGGAACTCCACTATGACCTCCCACGTGGAAAGAAAGACAACCATCTGGCATGTCTTGTAGGATCATCCAAGTTCCGTCATCGATGAAATTTTCATAGACCAACCCATCTGCGGTGACTTTAAGAGTTTCGAATTGTCTGGGAATCCGCATTTGGAACGTTGAAGAATCCATACTCGGAAACTTTGGTGTCCAATCTGGTTTACCGACCGACGAAGTGGTAGGCTGCAACAAAATCGACGCTGGCAGGATGGAATGATGCTTTAATATTGCTTTCATTCGTCGGTCTGGATCCAGTGTCAGGACTTCCCCTGCGCTTAAATTAAGTAGTGAGGCGAGTATTAGAGCAACATCAGTCACTCTAGTCGTGCGCCGCTCAGTTAGGGCATTCCAGACGGTAACAAAGCGTTCCATGTCATAAGATTCCAATGACTTGTTGTGTAATTTCGAGCCGTTACTTCGCGACCAAGGATCGCTGATATTTCGCCCAAAGTAATCAAGCAGAGGAATGGGACGTTCTGGGTGATTGGTGTCTGTGCAGATTTCTTTCCACAGACTCTCGAGCGGAGAGAAGAAAAGGAACGAAGAAGTGCTGAATTCCGAATACCGATGAAAGCTAGATGCGAATTTGAATTCGAGGTTTAATGCGAGAGCGCCCTCGTGCAAGGTCCAGCTTCTTGTCATCCAAGGGGAACAAGCAAGAGCAAGTGACATCTCGAAAGGCTTGAGGTCCTCGGATTTCTCTGTCTCAAGTTCAGGATCAAGCACCAGAACCCGTTCCGCTCCTGCATAAATGCGAGCCATTGCATTGATCGCTGCCCTGCGATAATCATTTCGATATTTATGCATCTGTGCCGGTCTAGTTAGAGGTTCTGTAGATTTCCGTAACTCGGACGCAGACGTTGTCACTTTGTGTGAGGTTGTGCTTGCGCTTTCGACAGGCTCACCTAGGCTCCCAGGAGAGCCTCGCCCTATCGAATCTTCGTTGTTTTCCACGGATACATCCGGACGTACACTTGGTGAAGATTCTGTGCGATACACTGGCACGCACAAAGTATCAAGCCAGAAATTTGTCTCGGGCGGCGCAAATATATCGTTGCGCAGGTTTTGAATTCTTTTCTTGAGTCTGTGGAGAGAACCAGCGTCTTCCGGGAATGAATTTCGAGTACACAATGGTCTTTCGTCTCTCGTTATGGAAAAATGTATGCGTCGGAGCTGACACAGGGGCAAAAAGTTCCTGTCAAGATTACCTAAACCACCGGCCCAAACATGGGATACCGCAGTGTAGCGCGAGTTCAATTGTCCAGCGCGAAGTTGAATGATTAGATTCCCGGTCTCATCCAATGTAGAGCAGACCAACGGTATGCAGCCTTGGTCAATGATGGCGAATAGCTGTTCGTCCTCGAAGCCCATCAAGCCGCAGTCCGACGACACACAATCATCTGTATGTTTCGTCTGATATTCCGACTCAATGACGTCGTACGCTCGACACTCATCTATCGAACAACGTTTATGAGATGGGTGATGGCCATTCGGAGGAAATGAGAAAAGGGAATATACCTCCGCGATGGTAGGTTTAAGTCTCCTAATAAAACTCGGACACCTACCTATTGCTACCAAAGTCCGAGAAATGCCTGAAGCTTGCGTCATTAGCACGTTGCTGCCGCTAAAAAGACGCATCGTGAGTCCCGACTCCTGCTTAATCCGCCCAAGTATGTCTCGTAGAAAACTCAGAAGAACAGGGACAGTGAACAACACCACGTATGACTCTGAATTCCATAGGTTAAGTGGCTCTCCTTCATGTTCTTCTTCAAGTCGAGCAATATGTGCGACTATGTAATCTGAGAAGCAAATGGAAGCTGCGTGAGAGAAGGCGAGAGCTGTTGCCGCATGCGCCGTTAATACAGCTTCTCCATCCTTAGTCTCCGTAAGGTTTTCTTTCGTTATTTGCGACTTGCAAAGCCTTTCGAGGTTTCTGGTATGCACAACTCCGTGCTCGATAAAGCATTCCGTGCTGAAATCGTTCTGTAGCCACAACTTCAAAAGGCCAAAATACAGCCAGGTTTGAACCTCCTTGGCCAGTTGCGGTAAAGAGATTATGTCGGACGTGAGGAGCCTCTTAATCCCAACGACAAGCTTGCCTGGATCGAGTCTTTCCAAGTCCACATCTTGGTCCACCACGAAAGGCACTCGAAACCGCGAACGATCTGATCTTTCACTCCACTCAAGGTGATCCATCCTACGAGGAGGGATATTGGGAGTAACACAGCAAGTGATGACCTCGGCTGATGCAGCTATGTGTTATACCAAGAGATCCGGAAGAGAATTCCACAAAAGGTGAATCAAAAAATTGTACCCGCTTTGGACCTCACAAACCTCAAAGGTAACGTTTTGTCCGAGTTTCGGGCTGCGGCACGCATTTCCCAAACTTCGTCAAAAATCTGCGAAACCGGTTATTTCTTGCCCCAATCTTCGTTCGCGAATCAAGAACAGCTGAAATAGCGACAACGTGATCTCCCCTCTCTTGATCATATGGCTCTCCACACAAGGCAGGTAATCGATGGTCAACGTCTAGTTTGTTAACGAAGTTGACCATGAGGACTCTGGAATTATAACGAGGGTTGTCGCAACTATATGCGGCAAGCGGAGTCAAATGCGCTATAGAGGGATTAGACGCATAAGGGGCCCGGAACGGTTTCTCTTCGAAATTGTAGAGGAGGTTGTGACGATCGAGAATTGAAAGGGTAATCGAAACGTACTCGAAGAGACAAGGCTGATTTTTGAAGGGGTCCGAAGGGAGGATCGAAGGGAGCCTGATGCGGCAGGGGAGGATCTAGGTAGCAAGACAGATTTGAAGGAGCCAGGGGGAATCGAGTATTGGGGGGTCCGATACGGCAGTGAGGAGGACATTCAGGCGGTATCGGGGTGAAGCGCGACAGGTGCGTCAGGGCGAACGAAGTTGCGAAAAACAGGTTGGAAGAGAAGAGAAGAGAGATGGGTAGGAAGATGAAATTCCAATAGTAACATCAAAAGCAGTGGGGCGCCCAGCTTTCGACCATACCTGAAGGGGCAGTGCCGTCCCTGCTAGAGGCAGATTTCCTGGCAACGACATTACAGATAATAGAGGTGCAGACAGCAGTATCTAGTGTACACCTTAAAGTCGTTAAAGGGACTGTTGCTATCACTAGTATCCTGTCAAACTGGGTATACCCAGAAAATATGAATTGAATGCTCTCTGTTCAGCAACTGGTTCTGCCAGATTGCTGGTATTTATACATGTTGGTTGACCCCTTTTTTACTCCTGTTCTTCCCCTATATCCTGCATAAGGGCGATAACCCTTTCCCAATAAAGGAGTAATGCTCATTGTTCGATAACAAATACCCTGTCCCTCACTCGCGATTTATTCTCCTTCTACTTAGTAACCACGCTTTAGTATCGAGGGAGAAAGGGTCGCTTGCGTTAACAGCCGTAAACCGGTGGACGCAACCGGTCTGGTCGGCTGAAGGAGGCTGGAGACTGTTGAACAAAGGGCTATTGTGTACAGGCTCCACAGCTGAAACACTGGTGAGAGGTTTCCATAGACGACGACGTTACTGATGGTTGCTCTGCGTAACGACGTAGTATCCGCACGTCTATAAAAGAGGCCTCAATACCTCGACAAGTAGATAGAGAACAAAGCCTTCAATACATCCCGAGTTGCACCCAGTTTGACAGAGACACAGAGCAAACTTAAGGGCCAGCATTCGCAGGAATCGATTCCTTCGATCCCGATTCCCATTCATTTGCCCCTAGGCAAGGAATCGACTCATGAGTCGTATCCTCATTGGATGGCAAACGGTTATTCCGATCTGCCAGGAACGCATGCGGCCACTAAGCTTGGAAAGCAAAACAGAATCTCTTCAATCGATAGAGCTTCTCTAGGTGGTTCACAGACTATATTCGATCCGTGGATCATCTCGATATCGATATCTGAGTAGGTGCCCCCCCGGCCACATGGTCCACAGATTGGATCCGATGATGGAGCGGCAATGTGGTTGTAGCGGCGGGAAGAGAATGTATGAACTAACTAAAACTATCTGCTGGGGGTGGCCGCTTTACTTATATATACTCCGTAAACGAATGTAGCTTAGCGTGAGCCAGAATCCTTGGCAGAAATCCACAGCAAGGCGGAGTGCACGCTTGCTCACGTGATACCGCCAAGCCATAATCTTACATGATTGGCTGGCATGTTGCTCTTGGCGTCGCCACACAACGCCAAGCCCTAACCAGGGAAATCTGCCGCCGAATTTGGCAGTTGGCGTCGCCACTTGTGGAGTTCTTCTTCCTAAATGCCAAGACCATCCACTCTTCGCTCTCATTGCAAGCGCCTTCATTCTCACGTGAGCACTTGGCTGGCACGCCAAGTCTCACGGCCTCGAGATAGTATACATCCACTGTTGGCCAGAATAGGCAATGCTGGCTTGGCGTTGTCACCGCGACTGGCTTGGCATTATCACTCTATAGTGACACCTGGGGCAACTTATACCCTCAATCTTCTCTCCCATACAATTCATTATTCATAATCTCTCCTACTTCAGTGCTCCCACTTCTCGCCTCTGTCCACGCCTGATTCATCAACAACTTCCCCTGCCTGATTCTTCCACCAGCCTTTTCTACTCCTTCAACATTGCTCCTTCCGACCTTCGAACCTCAACATGAATACAGTTTGCGGACCCAGCGATGGGGCACCTACATGTACACCCATGTCAAGGTCATCCTCAAGCTCAACTACATCAAAAGAGACTACGACAGTGGAGAGTTCGGCACCGAAGTTATCGCCCTTAGAGGGATTGGAAGACGTTCGTATGCATAGGTACAAAGGGATCCGAGATCTAAAAGAACGTGTCAACTTGCAGTCCGCTGCGTTGATGGACGGTCACACGAATCAGCAGTACCTTGTTTTCATGGGTGTCACAAAAGGCCAGCTTGAAAAGATTGACCATCAGCGCGCCGACATAGGGAAGCATACTCGGATGAGCCATTACGCGGATAGCAATCTATTAGTTATCAAGCTGATGCCCTCAGCGGAACATGAGGGTGCGCACCACACACTGGCCCGGAAACTTGATCGCGCACTTTCCGGAATGGGCCTCCCAGAAGAGTGCTTATATCCTGTTGGCGGGACAACATACAAACTCCCTAATTCCACTAAAGAGGGTGATATGGGATTCCGCCCCCTCCCGACCCGAGAAATGAAATCTGACTGGCCAACAATTGTTTTTCAGTCTGGACTCTCTGAAACGCTTACTCGTCTGCGACATGACACAGAGTGGTGGATTGTCAACTCTGGAGGAGATGTCAAGATTGTCATCATCATCTCAATTAAGCGAGCACAGAAGACGCTGATGGTCGAAAAGTGGTGCCCTTCTCCGCCTGCTGCATATAGACCAGCTACCAGAAGCCACCCAAATCCCAACTCTCCAATTCCGACAAAAGTTCAAGAGCTTACTATCACCCAAAATCCCACTCCACAACTAGGTCCTCTTGCTCAAGTGAATACCATCGGCCAGTCAATTGTCACCGTTCAGCCAGGCACTACCTCAGCCTATGACGTTGTTGGAGCGCCTCTGATTCTCGAATTTGACAAAATCTTCCTCCGAGCCGCTGTACCGCCAGAAGGGAACGTCGTCTTTAATGTCGCAGATCTTGCGGTCTGGGCGGATTACTTCTGGAAGGGCATTAAGTAGAGATCTCGCAAGAGTTATGGCAGAATCAAGGGAACACATTGTGGGACTGGCAACGGCAAACGGTGGGTCGGGCTATATGCTTCGCTATTGTACAGCATACAGGACAACGGAAATGTCATCACTTTCCCCGGGTTTTTCTAAGGGCTTGTTTAGGGCAACGGAAGTACCATCCTTACCGAGAGTTCACTTGAGAGCTTATTCAGGACAGCAGAAGCGCCATAAATTTCTGTCAAACAACGAATGCCAAGAGAATATGAATTGAATGCTCTGCCCTTTGGCAACTGGTCCTGCCAGGTTGCTGATATTTATGCACGTTTGGTTGACCCCTTTTCTTCTCCTATTCTTACCCCCTATATCCTACATAGGAGTGATAACCCCTATTCCCAGTAAAGGGGCACTTGCTACTGTCCAACCGTTCAACAATTTCCTAAGGGTCTGGAGGGCTGCGGAAGGGCGGACTGGAAGGAGGCCTGAGAATGCAGGGCAGAAATGCCAGGGGACCCAGGATGAAGAGAGATGAGGATGATGGAGAGGTCGACGTCGAGGAGGATGGGAGAGTGCTGCGTGGCCAACAGTCAATTAACTGACATAATCGCCAGTCTGCCTGATTGACTGGACTGATGAAATTCGCGGCCTGATTGAAAGTTCAGTCAGTTAACTGACATAAAATCCTAGGAGACAAGATTTCCAGCTATCCAGTGCTTCTGGCACTCAGTAGCTTCCAACACCTCCTCGCCCAGCTGGTTCCGATCATCTGTAACTAGATTTCCTGTCGATGAGAAGATTCGTTCGACTTCTGCACTCATAGCCGATATCGAGTAGAGATCAAAAGCCATTCTTGCGAGGAGAGGATAGTCTAATTTATACTGGTTCCACCAGGCAAGTGGATCTTTAACCCTGAGCTTCTCGTCAAACGACTTAATATAGCGATCGTACTCTAGGCTATCCTTGTCCTTATCTTTCGCTATTCGTTTCCGCTTTCTGCTGAGGAATTCTGACGAGATTTGGTTGTATTCGTGGTGGGCTGACTTCGGTTCTTCTCGCTGATCGTCGGATTCAGTATCGGCGTCGCCATGGCATTCGAACAGTTCGCGAAAGGATCTCTTTACACGTCGAATCAAATCAGAGTTGCTAACAATCAATCCAATCAATCTCGTCGTCATGGATTGATTGATTGTTAGCAAATAGTCTCACGGATTGATTGGATTGATTGATAGGATTTTCAACGGAAGATAGATTAATGGGATTAAATTAATTTGTAAGCTAATCGTCCTCCGTGAATTGTGTAGAACAAACGATAACCTATCGTTCATGGCAAACCTACTCGTTTTGTAACATTCACCTCCTGGCGTGCAACACCATTGACAGGCAACAGCGCCAGTATACACCTCGTAGATAGATATATAGATGGGCTCTATCCCACACTTATTTAGCCTCGTGTGCCTGCGTGGAAGACTTGCGGCATGACTACACCACAAGGCTATAAATATCTAGGATAGCCTCGTACTGCTTTCATGTTCTTTGTCTCTCGTCTTGTACTTTATAGGGCATTGGATAGTAATATCATTGTCGGATCTCTACTCTTGTTCCATCGTACGTCTCCACCCTGACAGTAAGCTCCTCAACTGGCTTAGGCGTTGGCAAAAGTTCATGCTTCTTGTACGGTCAGAGACCTAGTCTCTTCCAGAACCGGAGACTCCGAAGGACGCTCATAAGATTAGGCTGTATGCGTAATCGCCTTACTCAGAGCCCATCATAAAATCGCAAACGGTCAGCAATATCGATACTACTGTAACAAGCCAATCCAATCAATCTTCCAATCTGGCTTGGTTGTTAGCAACTCTGGATAATCCAATCTGGCTGCTTCTGCCATTTGTCCTCAAAGTATTCGAAGCGCAGGCTTGGGTGCAGAATAACAGCAGCAACATAGAGAGGCGAGTCATCGATAAGATTGAAGTATTTCTCAATCTTTAACCATGCTACGTTAATGCCTCAAGTTCAAGTAAGCGAATAGTTTCAGTAGCTAACTCAAGGCTTGTCTGTTCACGCTCGGTTACGAACCATCTCGAGTGTGATTAGTAGAGCTTCTCTAGGTGGTCCACAGACTGGATCCGATGCGTGGATTATCTCGATATCAGGATGTCGACCTCTATCGAGTAGGATGCCCCTCGGCCACATGGTCCACGGATTGGATCCGATGAAATACCACGACCCATCGGACATCGAGGTTCGTCCGTTAACGCTCGGTTGCGAACCATCTCAAGTGTGACTAGTAGAGCTTGTCTGAGGTGGTCCACAGACTGGATCCGATGCGTGGATCATCTCGATATCGAGGATATCGATATCTATCGAGTAGGGTGCCCCCGCCACATGGGCCCCGGGGAGCACGTGATCCCGGAAAATGGTTAATCCGTTGAAGGTCGGGTGGTCCATAGACTGGATCCGATGGGCGACGAGTTGGGAGGGCGGCCCCCCGGGGGCTTGCACGTGATTCCGAAAATAGTTACGTGACAACGCCAAGCCATATGCTTACGTGATTGGCCGGCTCGTCGCTCTTGGCGTCGCCGCACAACGCCAAGCCCTAACCAGGCGATTCCAAAATCTAAAAAAAAATCAAGTTTATATTTTATAATGCCAAAAACTGTTTCAAAATTGACACCAAATCGTGGTTGACCTATCAAGGACGTAAACGAGTGGCAAAACACTCGGCTTGCATTCGAACCGATAGAATTGAGGGGCCTTACTAGTGTTCGATCATAGGTAAGGTAAGAGGGTTGTCCGGCCTAGCTCAAGTCTAGGTGCCCTAGATGGGTAAACGTAATGCTCCAGCCAGTGATTGTTGATGATGTCGTCTTGTTCATACCGTTGGGAGGTCACTGATTCAAACTCTTCTACAGTTGAACTTGTGTGGCTGAAGCTTTCACTGGCTGCGGCGCCCCACCTATAAGTTTGTTAGAGATGGACTATAGGAGGGAGGCATTTTTTTAATACGGGTTATTTTGCAACATTTGCTCACCAGACTGCATCACCATTGATAGGCAACAATGACGACGTACACTCGTTAGGAAGGCATATAGACAAGTTCAATGCCACCCTCTGACCGAATTCGATGAGAGAAGTTTGACATAGAATTCTGATGGAGTCGGATCACGGCTTCGCCATCATTAGTGCTTGCGACTACACGAGCTACGCCGGCACATGGCCATTTACACCATCACACAGTCAACGGCATTATGGCCGACCCTTGGTACTTTCTCAAGAAAGTTTTATTCCATGGGTGACAACTCAAAAGCACGTTTTCTCAGATTCCGCCGCTGATCTGGATATCCCCGGAATCCAACGGACTTCTTCGTGTCCGACCCCTGAATCTATCCGCGATTCATAGTAGGAACTTGGAGACAGACCCCTCGATGGGGATATCACGCCGTATAAACACCCTCCCGCGTTCGGCCATGGGTTTTGTCGACCACGATAGTTTCCACCTTCAGACACTTTGGCACTGTCTGAGATACCACTGACTGTACTCCTAGCATTGATATTCCCTAGGACCCTAACCTTATAGACTACGAAACATCTATCGACGCCATGGCCAAAAACATCGTCAACACGCACAAATACCCTTTCCAATTTGTAGACCCCATCTCTTCTAAGGACAAGACCATATCTAGGCTCGGTCGAGAAGTCACCGTCACTCTACCCAATGTCCGCGGCCGCATTCCTTCGATCCAGGCGTCACGCCTGCGCACGATGATGTTGGAAGCCCACAGAGATCCTACCAAAATCCTGGCTCATTGCTGCTCCATGGATGGATTGTCATCACGATTGGTCGAGGAAGCTGGGTTTCCCATGGTTTTCCTAGCTGGTTATCCATGCGCCAGTACTCATGGGTATGTTTCTCGCCCCTCCTTCACCCAATTTGGCCAGTCGGTCAATTCCATTATTTTGTGGCATTCCTATGTAATTAACCACTTGTCGACGGTGATTCTAGTCTCCCCGACACTGGATATATTGCGATGCAGGAAATGTGTGACAAGATCCAAGAAGCCGTGCGACAAGTTAAAGTTCCTGTAATGGCCGATGGTGACACAGGCTACGGAAGTCCGATGAACGTGAGGAGGACGGTGGAGTGCTTCGCGCTCGCTGGAGCTGCCGGTGTCATGATCGAGGATCAAACATGGCCCAAGAGTGGGTTGTTCTCCGTGAAATCCCACTGGCACGCCTCCTTTACTAACTCTCCTAGGGTGCGGACACACCAAGGGCAAGTCGGTGGTGAGCCGCGGCGAAGCTTACGCTCGAATTCAGGCCGCGGTCGATGCTAGAAACCAGGGTCTCGACATCTTCGTCCTCGCTCGAACAGACTCTTTGATTCTCGGCTGGGAGGAGGCCATGACAAGAGCCAAGGAGTTCCGTCGTATCGGTGTGGATGCCGTCTTCGTCGAAGCGCTTCCAGATCGTGAGTCAATGAAGCGTGCGGTGCAGGAAATTGGAATCCCAACATTTGCCAACATCATCGAGGGCGGCCTCACTGAGAATCTGTCTGCCAAGGACCTCGCTGAGCTGGGAATGTGCGCAGTTGCCTACCCATGGCGTCTGGTTGCGGCCAAGATCAAGAGTATACGAGAAGCTTTGGAAACTCTCAAAGAAAGCATGACTGTCGGTGCGCCGCCATCTATTTTGTCTTACAGCGAAGTATGTGAGGGTGTCGGGTTCAACAAGTACTGGGATCTGGAGGAAAGATACAAGTATAACGAGAAGGGTTTGGTGAACTCAACATCAGATACGAACGGTGTCGATGGGCTTTCAATGAAGTCTGGGATGCATTAGGACGACACATTTGGCGGACACCGGCTCAATGACGGTATCTCATCTTCCACGCTTTTGAACAACGCACCTGTATATTGCCTTTCCGTTCAAAGAGTTGGTACGCCCCTTGCATAGGAGCGTATCTCGATTTATCACCTCCTGACAGAAGCTCCAGAAATAGTAAGACGAGGTATAATCTTCACCGGGAACGGCATCCAAGCGAGGCATCAAGGGCTACGAGTGCCTAATTTATCCTTGAAGGTCTATCTCACTGTCCACAAGGCTAGCTCAATCGATTCTTCGCAGAGACAATGCGGGCTTGACAATCGCTGAGGCCTACGAGAGCACCTTCTTACCCGCGACATACATGATTCTGACATCATCGCCGTCCTCCAGGAATATCTTCTTTGTGCCATTCCGGCCAACCTTCAAGTGGTTCTTTTCCATTTCCATCATCTCCAATAAGCCGCTCGTGGATTTCATTATAGGACCAGAAATCGATCTACTCCCCAGGAGACTGCCTCCATTCCGTTGACGGCCAGTGATTGTGTGATGCAACCAACATCTGGTCGAACGAATATTATGCCGAATTGGCACTGGAGATGCGCACGAATTCATCACTGCCAGCAGCTCGAAGACCCACAAAGGGCCGAATATCGTATTGGGTCGCAGTACCCCTCTCTCGAACATATCCAACAGGTAAGTGCGTTCAGTTTGGCTGCAAAGCGTTGGCAGGACTGCAGGACAGAACGCCAACGTTACATGCGTCGTTGAGACCGGCATAGAAGTCCCTACAGTCACCGATTTCACGGGCAGCAGGTTTTGATATCCTGATCGCGGGTGAATTGTTTTCGCACGGAGATTCTTGTTGTCCTTTCGAAGCGATGGGTATTCAGCGTGCTCTATGAGGAGCTCTCGAATGCGTATTTGCGCTTCGGCATGGAGAGTCCTTCGGATCTCAGCAAAAGGATTGAGGATATCTTGAGAGAAAAGGTGAAAGAAGATGGAGTTGAACAGATGGGAGTCCAGAGAAAGCGTCACCCTCGGCGAGGTCGTTCAGAGTAATCACGAGGTCACCCAGGCCACCGCTGTGGTGCCTGGACCTAAAGTTCCCGATTACGATACATTTTCAGAGGGGATGGTTTCTACGGAGAAGGGGCTTTTGGACATTGATGTCTCGCTAGGACCTTGCTGCCATTCTGAGAGCACCAATGCTGGTTCTCGAGATGAGTGTGTTGGGTGAAAGCCGTCGGGAAAGGTCCCCGGTCACTCGAAGTTAACATTCTTTAAAGGAACATGAGGTGGCTGCTATTGTCAAGTGGCTCGATGATGACTAAATGGCTCCATCTTTTTTCTTTTTTTTCCCCATTCCATCCTGAAGAAACCGTTGTTTGTCCACCAACAAAAGGTACAAGAGCGAAACAGGAGCGGGAGCCGGGACTACCATAGGGACGTAGTAATGTAAAGCTCATATTCAATTGCTGCTTGTGACCGGGTGCAAGTCTCTTCAGATGCGGCTTTAACTCGAAAGCATATTGTCCTCCAACCTTTGACCTCCGTATTCAATCGGTTTCTGTCCTGGCATTGGAGTAGACGCGTTGCTAACAATATTCTCCTTAGATATAGGTCCCATGGTGGTGATGGAGTAGAAAATACCTGCATTTGCAAGGGCCGATGTCTGACTGAGGGGGCAGTTGTGCTGGTGGAGACCTCGTGCTTGGACTCCGATTTCGTTTCGAGCCTCGGGATTTATATCCGGCGCTATCCGGAGCGGAAAGCTGAACAAAGGAGACGGCTCACAACCAAAGACGGTAAAATAGACCGCACTCTACATCAACGAAGTTATCCGAACACAGCGGTATGACTTTTACTTTTATCCGTCTATTCCCATCAACAGCAAGCTAGTAGACCATTCCTGCTAGGATGTCTTCAATGACTAGCCAGCCTTCACAGGCAAATATTGAAACTCGGGGCCCACGCGCCGGCAACTCATTCAAGCGCACCTACAAGGCATGTGAGGCTTGTCGGAAAACCAAGGCTAAATGTGAACGTGACGAATACTCACAATCGTGTTTCAAGTGCCGGCGAGAGCAAAGAGAATGTATCTTCCCGGCGCAAAGGTCGACGAAGCGTGCGAAACGAGCACACCCGAATGTGAGTAGCGGTTTTGCTGTTTGGACTCAGTAGCGTCCAGCTGAGAGCTGGCAGACATCCCCAGCAGGACAAGCTGCCCAACATCAGTCAGTTCTTCCAGACGTAGAGAACTCGAGTCCCCATCAAAGCATTTCCATCCAACATCCACGTCATCGAGACGAGCCAAGGCGTCAATCCTACTCTCAGTCTCCGTCGATATCATTTTCCGGGAGAGCCGACTCTGTTGCAAGACTCGAAGACACTACTCGCAGAAGTCAACCTCACACCAACCCTCAAAACGGCGTGCCAATCACACCGCAACAGAACGCAGCTCTACAGAATCAAAATCCAGGAGAACGCCCGCCGCCAGCAAATATTGAATGTACCGAATCTTCCTCCTTGACCGACAATCTCCAGGACCAGGTGGTACAAACCGTTGTCGCCAGCTCTAGCGATGCCGTAGGCCTCCTTTTCCGTGCGGCGAACTGCACCGACTCGGAGGGTTCGGTCGATGCGGAAAATCAGGACCCGCATGAAACGAGCCCCGGGCAGTCAACGAGTACTGGCATTCTGTGCCCTGGTCTGAATACCCGTGAGCCAGCCTCTCCAGAAGTTCTGGAACTTTGGAACCAGCATCGGTTTGTCAGGCAAGGCTGGTTCACAGCACGCGAGGCCGTCGCCTACGTCCAAGCGTAAGTGACCTTTCTCGTCAGACGAATCAAGAGTCTAGCCCATCCATCTTCCAGCTAGTGATATGTCTCTGACCATCATAGTTTCTTTACCAGGCTCTCTTCATTATCTCCCGTCGTGGACAGCTTTTATGCCGACCATGCGAATCATAGGCGACTAATTCTGGAAGAACCGCTGCTGTGCTGCACGTTGCTGATGATTTCGTCTCGTTATCATCACCCTCCAGGACCTGGTGGTGCCGTTCGAGCCGACTTCATTCATGCCCGACTTTGGAGACACATTGAATATCTCGTGCAGCGAATCACTTTTGGGTCCGAGAAATACAGCATCGCCAAGAGCCGGACATTGGGCAGCATACAAGCTCTCCTGCTCATAACCGACTGGCATCCCCGTTCACTGCACTTTCCTCCAGAAAATGATGGATGGGATGCTAGTCTCGCGCCGGCCGTCGACGATACTTTCACGCCACAGGATCGCGACACCGAAGCCGGCAAACGCTGGCGGGAAGATGTCTTTGAACCCGCCAAAAGGTCCGACCGTCTGAGCTGGATGCTGGTTGGATTGGCCACTACACTGGCGCATGAGCTCGGTGTTTTCAGGCCCGCTGACGAAGTTCACAACACTGAGTCGATCGCTGCTCGCAGTTCCAAATCGCGGATTCGCAGACTGCTGTACCTCTATGCGACACAGCTCTCGCTCCGGCTTGGCTGTACGAGCGTCTTTCCCCAAGAAGCCCTCCAGGACATCGCGCAAACGTCTTTATCTAGTGATCTACCAACGCGGCCACCCCATCGTGACAGGGAGCTGATGTTGTCCAAATGGATCGATATTACCAAGTTGTTAACGACGGTGACCGACATGTTTTTTGCCAGCCGGTCGGTCACGAAGCAGATACTTCGCAGCACGCGTTACATCAGTTTGCTCGACCACTTCCAACCGCTTCTCGACTCGTGGTATAGAGGCTTTACGCAAATGTCGTGTCCCAGTAAGGCTGATCCCCTTGACCCATTGTTCGAATGGGCTAACAAATTCCGATCCTAGCGATTCAAGACGCGGCTCGAAAAATCCTCCTTGTGGACTATTACTATGCGCGCATGTATATCCACTCCATTGCGATCCAAGCGTTAGTCGATCGTATCAGCAATCTTTCTGGCGGCGACGAAGTATGGCAGGACCACGAAATTTTGCGATCAAAACATGCTCAAGACTTTGCCTCCGTTAACGAGGTTCGTGAGTCGAGCGGCAAAATCCTCATGACCGCCGTGGAGCTTCGTGATCAAGGCGTCTTACGGTACTGTCCTGTACGGCTGTACCTGAGGATTGTGAGCGCATCGGTCTTCCTGCTCAAGTCGATCAGCCTCGGATCCCGTGAGGCGGACATCATCGCGTCCTTGAGGACACTGGACCGGTGCATTGACGCTTTGCAAACGAATTGTGCGGATGACATACACCTGTCCAGCCGCTATGCCACGCTGATGGCTCGGCATGTTCAGCGCTTCAGACGGAATTTCCGAGTTAAGAAGAAGGCCTTTGTGCATCCGCTGATGTCGCCTTCTCGGAGTCGAGCGTCCTCGCCGTTTCGGCCCAATGGAGCCAAAGGAAACCAGGATCGGGACGGTCTGCATGAACATCAAGATCGGCAACCGCCCGCTTCAGTTTATGCACTTGATGAAACCCAGCACAATGGTAATGGACTCTTTCCGGGAGCGGGAATCGATCTCTCGAACCAATTCAATTTTGTCCGAGATGAAAGCACGGAAGATTGGCTGGCGCAGCCGTTCAACCCTCAGATCGCACCATTTGGCCTGGATTACATGCAACCAGGCGCGGGCCTCGCTGTAGATTCCCTTGACTTTCTATGGAATATTTCAAGTTAGACTTGACGATGCGGGGGGACAAATGTCTTCTATGGAAACGTTATCGATCACCCGGCGGCTGAACGAGGATCTAGTTAGGAGGCGCGGTGCTATGTCTTGACAGCCCATAGCAGCTGATACCATCAAATGGTTGAATCGCGATACGGTCGATGCGGTAGGGGCCCGCTTCTCTGTATTCGTGATGAACCCTACCAGAAACAGATCGATGCTCTCTTCGCAGTTCCGGTTCGGCTTGGCACATGCAAGGCTCGGGATGCTTCAACGGTTCGCTCAGCTGGCCAGCAATCGACTACATCAGACATAGGCGTCACATATTTCGCTTGCCGTTTGTCCAGGTGAGAGTGATGGGCATCGAGAGGGGCTCAATAAGAGGAAAAGCGTGCGAGAGCTCCTAGATGGGAATAGATCCAATCCTCTCCTCAGTGTGCAGGAGCTGGCGCTTGATTGGGGAACCCAAAAGCGAATGGTGACATGCAAATTTATTTTTACATCGCTGAAATCGGGTGACGAGATATCTGGGTCTGTGTGAGCCCAGCAAAACCGTGCATTCCGCCCAAAAGAGGATATTAATGCCATCACCTCTTCACGTTCCCAACGTAACTCCATCAATACGCCGGCTCTTATTTTTTCATTTGCGACATCTTGTTCTCCAATTCCGTGACGTATGAGTGGACGCGTTGCACAGAGGCTTGAAGGGCCTGGGACTGGGGTTAGCGACAGGTTCGCAAAGTAAGGAACTGCCCCGTGCGCATGACAGGAGGAAGCATGGTGGCCCCTGAGGAAATCCACATTGGCGGTCGCAGTAAACTGGAAGACCGGTGGTCGCAAGGAGGGAGCTGGGTTTCCATACATAGATATCTTCCGTCAATAGCTCGTTAGAAACTTTGTATTCCTCAAGAATGTAATAGTAGACCGATGCCCCCGCCAGGGTAGAGCCGAGCAGAAATCCGAACAGTCTATTATATACAAGCAATTAGTTGTCGTTCGAACCGGAGACGAAACATCCGGGATCCAGCGCAGATGCTTGATGGAGCTCTTGTAGAATTTGATATCGTTTGGGAGGGGAAGCTCACCCCCCTCGGAAAGCTCCCATAGGCTTTTTCACCGTTGTTGTTGCAGCATTAGCGGCCTCTTGGAGTCGTCTACGTGTACTCTGGAAGGATCTCGACAGGAGGGGAGAGGGAGCTCTGATCGATCTGGACACGGAGGAGAGGCGCGGAACGAGGAGGCGTGATGCCATAGCTGTGGAGGTGCTGGAGTTGCGTAACAGCTGAGCTTGAACTTCCGGTGAGCTTTTCACGACTGCGGTCGAGGGTCCGAGAGATGACTTGAGGGAGAATACGGGCAAAGTCGCAGCGTCGCGAGCAATATTTAGTGCAAAGTTACGGAGTACTTGTACGCTGGTCGGGTAAGGGCCAAACAGGCGTTACGTTTTGCTTTCCCGTTTCCTTACAAAAGGCTTGGCGGTGGCTGAGTCCCCAACATTTGTGCTGTTTGCCGTTTTCGGCAGTGGTATACCTCTTACCCGAAGTACTCTACCCAGGCACATCGGTGATGAGCACAGTCAAGAACGCAGTTGTGTCTGTTGTCTCACATTACGGTATTAAGGTAGGTAATTATCGCTCTATCTCACAGTTTCAATCTATAAATAAGTCTGCGAGAAGATCCTTTCGACATGCCTCCAGATCCACGCCTTGAAGGCTGTACGTGTCTTCAAAGGCATGGATACTCAGCTGCCGGAAGAACGGCCGGAGAAGTGCCTGAGGGTCCTCTGTGCTACGAGTCAATTCGGTACACAGCCACGGTTTGCGAGCTTCATGGTCTGCCACGGATGGAAGCTCAACTTCCTTCGCTCCCTTGGACACCATCCGATCCGCTATCGCTGCTGACTGATAATCTGAGGGTGGATGGATGGCATCGACAGTGTCCGTCACAAACAACCATTCGTGCAGTTGGAATTCTTCGGGTTTCAACAGAAGAAGGAGATCCAGCATCTTGGCGCCTTGCAATTGTGAATAACTCGTAAATGTCGGCTCTCCACCCTTCTGCATGCTGGTGAGAAGCTCGCGGAGTTCCACCTCGACGATGGGCCATATCGACACCAAGTGAGTCTCCGAAAACGCCAGCGCTATTGCCCGAAGAAGGAGATAAATGTCCCCTCGGGTGCTCGAGGAAGGCGAAGACGAGGCTGTGGCTGTGAGGAGCTCTTCTAGGCGATGCATTATCTGGCCCAAGTCGGAAACAAATGCGTCGATATCGCCAGCGACGAGGAGTAGAGCGATTCGCCTCAGGGTGAGTTGTGTCTTCCGATCAGTTTCTGTTCGGGCTGCTGTCGCTCCCACTCCAAACATCAACCCGGCGGTAGTGGGAGGGTTCAACCTCGATAGTAGTTCTGCCATCAATCCTTTGTCGGCGAGCCATACTTGTTGTAAGAGGGGGAGCCAGCCTTCTTCGGCCAGCGGGGTGGGTGTCTGGAAGAATTTCCCGTCGTTGAATGCCTCTAGAACATCCTTTTTCCAGACCTTGTTGTTTGGCTGGGATTTGGCCATGAGATGGACCAGGCGCAAAATGTCAATGCTGACTGCCTGCGGGAATTGTTTCGACCGTAGCGCTGGTCCGGTGATATGCAGGGTTATTCCCGAAAGGGTCGCGTTGAGCCTATCAAGGTCTCCTAGAGCATTACCGATGATCGGCAGCGTGTCGCAGAGGACATGAATGGCATTGCCAGCCTGCAGTCCGTTTTTTCGATGGCCGGTCGCCGTCTCTGGGACTCGGGAAGAGGTCGAATCAAGTCCGGCCGGTCTGATCGTAAATATGGCCGTGAACAGTCGGGCACACAAATCACCCAGCTCACGTCGCATCTTCGAAACATCCCCAAAATTGGTATTTTCCATTTTTTGACACATGACGGCCACGAATTCAAGGAGCTTGAGCAAAATTTGGCGATGTGGCATGGGATTTGCAAGGACTTCTCGTAAGAATGCCGTGCAGTCCGTCCAAATTTCTTCCAGCAGATCGTCCTCCAGAGCCTTGGTGTATGCGATCAAAAATACCATCAGTTCGAACGCACCGACATCCACGGACAGGCTTGATCTTTGAGAGTGGTCCAGAGCTGACGGATTCGTGCGATTATAAATGGCATTGAACGTGGCAGGCATCATGAACTTCGGTCGTGCCCCATCGAGGCTTTGCATCAAATTCAATGTGGCGTCTTGCTCGGAGTTTCGACGAACTGCATCAACCCACATTCCCATCAAAGTCTCGAGACATTCTTGCGGCTCGGCATCAGCCAAATGCTCCAAGATCCGCCGAGACTTGGTGCGCAACCTAGACGATATGTATGCGAAAGACTTTCCATGTGGCCCGGCATTTGATGGTCTCTTGAGAATCCTCCATGCCCAGATTTCACCACAAAGTTTGATTGTGTCCTGCATGCATAATATAACGGTAAGTCGGTTGTTGGCTACTGAGCGAGCTGGAGATATTTCCGCCGGATTCGACGTCGACGGTTCAGATCCTGATGTCTGATCTGCCAGATGGGTATGCGCCCGAGCCAAGATATAGTCTAGGCCTGCAAGGAGGTTGTTGATTGATCTTTCCGGGTTCTTAGCCAATGGAATATTCTTCTCACCATTGACTTGAGTCACCGGCTTGGGCTTTTCGTATAATACCTGCATAAGCTCAAAATAGGCCTTTATCCGCTGACAAAGACAAGCCGTGAGTCTAAGCATGTTTGCAAACAGATTTTGAGTAGAGTACAAGGGTATGGTGTTGCAAAGAAGTGTGATCCATTTGTCGATGGTGGAGTCGACGGCCTTTGACGAGATGCCGGATATCAAGAGGCCTAAGAGCTCGTCAGGTGGAGGTCCAGAATTTGACCTCGCAAATATTGCTTGCAAGGTGTCAAGAATGTTCTCCTGCAACGAGCCGTCCTCGGGAACCTTCGTCAACTGATAAATCAGAAGCTCTATCAAAGCGTGACGTCCTCGAATATCGGCCTCTTCCAGCACCAGCCGCACAATGGATAATGCCATCTTCATTGACTCTTCCTCACTCCGTTCAGACGAAATAATTTCGGTACACATATCCAACATCATTCCCGAAAATCCCTCGGGGCCGAAAAACTCGTTCCTCTGCACATTGGATTGCCGCGCAATGGATACGACCTTATGGAGTCGATGCAGACCGAGTAAAGAGAGCTGAATATTGGACGCCGCAGTAGATTCGACGTAGGCAATCCGGAATACTGGTCGTATTGATGGTAGACTGCTTAGCCACACTCGCCGCGGGTCTGCCGGTTCAGAGGGCTCCAGTCCGTCAATAAGACTTAGCACCGGTTGCCGTAGCATAGCCCAGGGTACGTCGTCATCGTCAAGTCGTTGTACGGATGAGAAGAGTTCCACGTTGACCTCTGGAAATCGAGTATGCGTCCATAGCGTTGAAAATCTGGCGATCGCTTCGCCAAGAGACCCTGGCGAGGATGAAGTTTCGCAGATCAATTCCATAATCTTGCTGTCCACCAGGAGAAGGTGGCTTGATACTATTCGAAGATTCCAAAGCTGTTCAACGGCCTCGACGTGGAATTGTGGAGTAGACGGAAGGAGAACTTCCCAAAATTGGGAGACGAGTTTAGGAATTAGACAGAACAAATCATGCTCTGTCAGGACTTTCATGCTAGGATCGAAAGCGTGAAGGGTATCCACTATCCTGGCCACAGTCCTGGTCCTCTCGTACTTGGCGGCCGTGTCTGCAAGTTTGATATCGAGCGCTGCGTAGACTTGTTTGCCAACGTCTAACTCTCGTAGTGTTTGGAATGTGCTGATCCTGGACATGGCTTTGGTGAGGGCATTTGTCAATGAGTCGAGTAGACTTTGGTGATTTGGATGACCGAGACAATCAAGAATGATTAAGACAATATTCCTGAGCAGAAATTGGGACGCCGCGCCAGGAGATATGGCATTGGCCTGATTCCTTTTCACCGGAGAAGAAGTTTCATAGATCTCTTTAAGTTTTCCCATCCAAGCCTCCTTAGGAACATCTTCCCATGGCTCAGATGAGTCGCCGCTGGGTTGGGCGGGCAATAAACTGAGCAAGCCCTCCAAGAGCTTTGACAGTCGTTCTTCGAAGGCGTCATTTCCATTTTGGACGAGCTCATTCGAACGAGAGCTTTGCTTCTCCAGAAGCATCTCAGAGGTCGCTAGACATAACACAGGCAAATGAATTACCGTCATTTCTTCCTCTTGCAGATTGAAATTGGACAGAATGAAGTCAATGAGATTCAAGTCCCTCCTTTCAAGGAGCCGGAACAGCTGGCTTGTAATCAATTGGGGTTCAATGGCGTCAAAGAATACATTGGCACTTCGGAAAACCTCGTCGAAGGATGCCTGTGAGGGAGCCGTCGTCTGGTATCGTTGCAAGTTTTGCATGGCGGGAATGAACAAGACTTCCACCGGTAATTTTCCAATGATCCAACGATCCATCAACGAAAGCATGATACGGAAAGGACGCGCCCGATCGACAGGGGACAATGACTTATTGCTGAGCATTCTCTCAAGACTTCGGATCACAGATTTGAGGCCGTATGTGGCGAAATAATCATGCCTGTTTGTTGTTTCACCCCGGTGGCCCTGTGAGGTGGGCATTGTTGGTTCAATGGCTGAGCCAGGTGTCATGTCAGCTGAACCCTCTCTCTTGTCCTCCCGGCCGATGAACCACGTCCACAAACGTCGGTTCAGACTCATGTCCCTCCTTAGGACAACCGACATCGCTGAAGTGACGAGAACATCTAGGTCACTTGGTGAGACATGGGTTTGGAGAATCGGCGCGTTTAATGGAAGATGGGAAACCAACAGGTCAAGAAATCCACGTTGGACCAACGGTTGGTCATCTTGCAGACCGGTCGCAAAACAGCGGACGAGTAGTCCCGGTTCAGGGGTGGTCACGACTTTTATTGCCTGGCCCATGGCCTCGGATTGGTCTGTCACCTCCCCATCTTGACCAGTCGGTAGACTTTGGCGGGGTCCTAACCGTGGAAGCTGGCGGGTTAAATAGACCAGCGCGCCTGGTCGTTTACTAACGCTTGTGATGGAGGCTAAGAACAGGTTCTGCCAAAAGAATTCTTCGGAATCGTCCTCTGCGAAGTTCTGTCGAAGTTGGTTGAATGTGTTCAGTGTGCGGTCAAAGTCCTCACCGTTCTCCTCTTCAATGCCAGGCAGCATGGACAAGATAATGGCCCTTAATGCTGGTCTGATCACATTGCTCGACAACTGTAAGATGTGTTCATCGTAGAGGGAGAGGAACAAGGGTCTTGTGCTCAACGAAGCAAATGTGAGAGTATGAGAGACACCAGGAAGCCAAATAGATAGATCGCGGGACAGGCCATCTTTGCCTAATAAAGTGAAGACGAGATGGTAGACCTCGAGTGCCTTTTGATGTACTCCAGAAGGGAGAGATGGCTTGAGACAGAGTGCCAGGTATTTGGCCAGAGTCGGCTTGAAAGGGACATCGGCATCAGGCGGTGATGCTTGCAATGCCTTTGCTAGACGACTCAGGAACGCAATGTAGTCCGCCCACTCATTGGTCGCGTCAAATAGACCAAGTGCTCGTTCAACACCCGCATGATAACGGCGAATAGCTTTAGAGTCCGTTGTCATTGCGGATTTGGCCGTAGTATTCAGGACGTCCTCTCGATGGCATTGCCGGACTCAGTTAAGGGGGCCTAGGCTCCGCGCGGAGACGGTTCTCAGAACATGACAAAATGGATCTTCATATAGAAGCGTCCTTTGCCGAATAATGAGTCCTCACGTTGGTTCTTGAATGTGTGGAAAGTGAATTGTAAGTCATGTTCAGGAAGCCACGGTGGTCCAAGGAAGGAGCGAACACCCGCCAAGGCAGTCGTCAAACATGTTCAATGGCCCCATGACCTAACTTTCCTCATCCAGAGTTTACCTTTCATGTCTCAACCATCCTCGTCTCATTCCCTGGCACATGCTACGGCCTCGTTTCTGCCATCATGCATGCCATGAGCGGTGACGAGCAGGCTGGAAAGACCGCCTATGATGGAGGATAGGTCGCTGTTGGAGACTGGACATGTCACAATCGTCCAATGCTGACGGTCGATCGAGACAGGTCTCTACCCTCAAGCCCGCCACAATAAACAAAGATGGAAGATACTCCTCCCGATGAGGACTGGAATTGCAATAGCCCTCCACCGTCAAGCACTGAGGGAGAGCGGCCGCCCCTTCCTCCTCGGCCCAGCGAACTCAGCCTCATGCAAGCCAGACCCCCGACGAGCCATGCTTCACGCCCTCCTACACGAGCCGGTCTCGTCGCTGGTGCAACGACGGCGATATCTATGACCGACGTCAACAGCTATAATCGACCCGATGGTTCTCAAGAGCTGCGCGTTGTCACCAGCACCCCATCTCGCGTCGCCTCTAGTTCTTCGATCCGCCCTTCTACAAGCAACAAAACAAGTGAGATTGGCGAGGACAGCTCCAGCATCAGGAGCTATGCGCCCTTTGGCAGGTTCATACAAGACACAGAGAGCATATTCGATGGAGAGCTACAAGAAGATCAAGGCCTTTCGTCGTCCTTCAGCGAAGGAGGACCAGGTCTCTTTGAAGGAGACTCGGATGAAGTCTGCGACGAAGGGGACGTCGATTTTGATAAGGAGTTTGAAGACGTGGACGAACAGGTCGCCGGCGAAGATGTCGCTCAGGCTCTTTGGAAAGCCAAGCGCAAACACTTCATTATCCTCTCCGCCGCCGGCAAGCCCATTTATACACGACACGGCTCCGATGCCGTCATCTCGAGTTACGTGGGCATCATTCAGACCATCATTTCCTCATACTCTGGAAACCGTGACCAACTGAAGAGTTTCCACGCTCGTGGAGTTCAATTTGTCGTGCTGTCACAGACAAATCTATTCCTCGTCGGAATCACAAGCCTTCCTGAAAGCGAGGCGCAAGTCCGGATCCAGCTTGAAGCACTGTACATGCAAATTCTGTCGACATTGACACTACCGACATTAACACATCTGTTCTCCGTCCGTCCTTCAACAGACCTGAGACGTCCACTACAGGGGACCGAAGTCCTCTTGTCATCATTGGCGGATAGCTTCACCCGAGGCTCTCCCTCCACGCTCCTGTCGGCCCTCGAATGCTTAAAGATCCGAAAGTCACACCGAAACGTGATCAACAGCACCATGATCAAGGCGCGCGTGGACAACCTTCTCTACGGCCTCGTCGTTGCAGGAGGGAGACTCGTCAGCGTCATCCGACCCAAGAAGCACTCCCTCCACCCAAGTGATCTCCAACTGATTTTCAACATGCTATTCGAAGCCGAAGGAATCAAAGCCGGCGGCGGCGAATCCTGGGTCCCCATCTGCCTCCCCGGCTTCAACAACACAGGCTATCTCTACATGTACGTCAGCTTCCTTGATACGGGCGGCGACCACGTGCGAGAACTGGCCGAAAACGAACGCATCGCCAAAGAAGACTCTGTAGCCATTATCCTTCTTAGCGCCGACAAGGAGAGCTTCGAGGACCTCCAGAGCATGAAAAACTACCTGGTGCACGAGTTTCGGCGCAACAGAAGCCTGCATGTCATCCACATGGCGGTGCAAGCCGGTCGACTCGCCCCAACAGACATCGTGGCCGGAACGGTGCTGCGACATTTCCTATACAAATCCAAGGGAAACGTGCAATTTTTCATGCCTTCATTCTCACCCAACTTTGAGACCCTGAAGCAGCGCAGGCGATTGATGTCGCTGTACCACAACCTCCATGCCAGTGTCCATGCGAAGCATGCGGGCGTCAAGGTCCATCATAGCGTGAGTGCGTCGGCGACCGCACTCGCTTGGGTCACGCCCATGTTTGAGCTGTATTGTGTAGCTGGACCGTCGACGTCGAGGAATGCACTGGCGCAGAGCGCCAATAGGGTGATCCAGTGGGTGCAGAGGGAGGAAGAGCGCATCTTTATCATCGGTGGCGCTGTCTTTTGAGTGTGGACTTGTTCGTATAGAATTGATTCCAAACAAGTCACCGGCGTGACCCCTTTCTTCTTCCCTTTCAATGCGTTGCTGTTGGTGCTACAGCCAGTGGTCCCGATCTGAAATTTGGGTCACTCGTCTGATGCACACGTTCTAGCCGTGGCGATCTGCTTCGCTCGGATGGCGTCATAAATACCCATTCCCACCCTCGTCTCTCATGATCGACCTCCCGTAATTTGATTCAGCACGTCCTCAATCAAACCCCCATCCCTTTCAACATCTACTTGCCAGTTACTCACTGCGATGCGCGCAGCAGGCTTCCCATCCCAGACCGTACCGCTGATATATATGCGACCAGTGGCATTGACATTTTTGACGAAGTCCTTACTGACTTCCTCATCTCTGACCCGGAACAGAACCACGATGAACGTCTTGGCCAACACCTCATCGGTGTCGGCACCACCAGGCAGGACTTCAAACCGGTCATCTTTCAGTAGCCATTTCGAGACCCGTCTCGCCAGCCGGACTTGCCGCCGAAGCATGTCCAGATAGCCGTCCCTGCCGTATGCCCGCAGTGTCGAGTAGACAGGCAACGCCCGAAATCGCCTGGAGTTCTCAATGCCGATATGGAGGGGTGATTGGATCACATCGCCATCGCCCATAGCGCCGGTTAAATATGCGGCGTTGCCATTGCGGAAGACATCCTCGGAGAGACCTTTGTGACGGGTGAAGAATACACCCGAGTCATAGGGAACGTTGAGTAACTTGTGGCAGTCGCCGGTGATGGAATCCGCGAGCTCGAGACCTTGTACACCTTGGACGATTTCGCGATACTCAAGGTCATCAGGGCTGAAGATGCGGCCGAAGAGTCCGAATGCGCCATCAACGTGGATCCAGATGCCCAGCTCGTCACAGATGCTGCGGAGTCGGGACATCAAGGCGGACGAGTTTGTGGCGAATCGCCCGGTATTCACCTCTCCCGTGGAGATTGCCAAAATGCTCAAAACGTGCTCTTTTCGGGCTTCCTGCTCCAGGCGTCCCAGGTCAATCTGCAGTGGATCGTGGTCGGCGGAGATTGAAATGATATTCCTCCTCCCAATGCCGACGAGGCTCGCCGCTTTGGCCGTGCCGGAATGCGGGAGCGTACTTAGAATCTGGATCTTTCGCACGCCGGCTTTCATCATCATTTCTGCAATGCCCCATTCTCCACAACTCAATGCTGTGCCATTCATCTTACTCTTTCTTTCCAAAGCCTTTCGAAGAGCATACTCTCGCCCTAAGGCCAGCCCAAGAACGTTGCTCGCCGTGGCGCCTGTCGTGAATGTCCCTCCACCCGGTCCAGATCCTCCAATTAACCATTCTGCTTCAGGGAGCCTGAAGAGTTGCACTAGGAGATTCAATGTCGCGACCTCGAGGGTTGTGGCAATCGTCTCACGTGGAAGATGGACCTGGACATTCTGATCGTAGATCGAGGTTAGAAAATCGCCTAGAAGCGCAGCTGGCGTAGCACCGCCGGTGACAAAGCCATAATAGTTTGGAGACAGAGATGCTAGGTTGAGATGTGGCAGAATATCGGTCGTCAAATGTCTCGACAGAGCAGCCAATGTATCGGAATCCCGGTCCTCGAAGTTCAAGGCGAGTGATGTGAGTTCCAACTTGAGTGGATTGAAGTTCGGGATATCTCGAGGTAAGATCGGTGGCCGGCTTTTGGACTCACTAATCGACTTGGGCTGAGCTGTAAGCAGAGTCGGGGTAGTCAAAATTTTTGATAATGTAGCGATAATCTCCGTCAGGCTGGGATGTTGATCCATTGATAGAGAGGATAGTTGCCTTCTTCTTTTTATGATACTCTGAAACAGGGATGAACGAGTTCAGACACGTCGGTCGGTGGATATGTGTGACCTGAATATGATCGCATCACGTAGTATGATTCTTCGACACACGTAGACTGCTTTGTCCTTCTCCCCTCCCCAGTGTTAATTTTCGGGGATGCTCCATAGCCGGCCAACAGCTAAGATGCCAAAGTTTCCTTGATACATTCTTGTTCAGGCAGGACCATGCGTCGGAGCATCGTGAATGGGTTCCGCGTCGGCCGAGAGTTTGGGTTCAAGGGACTCCACAAGATGGAAGCACGGGCGGGCAAGAAGAGCGGTCAAGGCCGACAAATCCAGCGATAGAACTACAGTGGACGAATGGTGTATGGTGACACGACAGGGATAAGAAAAATGAGACAGGAAGGGAGACACGGTGGCAGACGATACGATGTCGATGTCAAACGTCGACGGCCTGTTGGTCCTCACGAAAGATGGAGCGCATTTAAAATGTAAGAGGAATAGGGTACAACCAATATGCATTACACCTGAGAAACCAAGGAACACGACGATGTAGCACAACATCCAAAATCTATTCATTCTCGTCCTGCTCCCAAGAGCATTTGATTCAGAGCCCGTCGAACGTGACCGCAGCCATGGCCACAGCAAACCCAGGGCCTTGTCTGTATGCTTTCCGTTCATAATGTACAACAACCATTGGATCAGATGCGCCTCCCAAGTGTTTTATCCTCCCTTGTTATGCATGGCCCTCCATTAAGTAATCACTTCTTCTCTCATACCCATATTGCCATTGGTTTCGGTGCTCGTTCCTTCGGGTTTGATAAGTTCCTCCTCACCAGCTTGCTCGTCCACAAATTTCCTGTCACTGACATGTCCCTTCGCGGCGTCCTGCTCGGTCTGCTTGTCGGGAGTCCAAGAGTAATCCGCAAAGCTGGCTAATTTCTGTTGGCCTGGCTCATGCTTGTAGGGACATCGCATGTTCGTACAAGGGTTGAAGCGGCATGGAATTTGCAAATGTGTAAATTGGCAATTGGGCGTTTTGCAGTTGGCCCCAAACCGGCAAACGGGCATGTTTGGATGTTTGAAAGGACAATTCGGTTTGGTACAGTTGGGGAAGTACTTGCAGAGCTCTTGTGCCTGGAATGCCTTGACTTGGGCGGGTGAGGGATGTTTTCCAACGCACTTTGGATTCTTGCAAGCCACCCCAAACGAACATGTGTCAGACATGTCAACCACGGTCCCTTCAGGAGCAGCGGGCGACTGGTGAACATAGGGGCAGTCCTTGTTGGTGCAGCGTAGGTTGAAGTGGCACATTGTTCTCGATGGATCGTTGGTCTTTGTCTCGGCCGTTGGTTCCACATCCATTGAAGGCCCGTCGGTAGTGGTCACTTGCCCGTCGCCTTCCATCGAAGTATCGTTGTCGCCTGGTTTCACGGGAGATTTGGTGTGTCCATTTTGGTTATTGCCGCCTCGACCTCGGCCTCGAGCTCCTCCACGACCACGCCCAGGTTCGACCCTATCAAACAATGATCGACCCTGGCCATTTTGTTGTTGGTTTCCGGCTTGTGCGAAACCACTGGCACCACTGGCACCACTTGGCATCATACCGGTAAATTGCGCAAGCATGCGGGTTTGTTGTTCCATCATAGCCATAAACTCCATTTGTTGCTGAGGAGTCATCTGCATCATTCCTTGAGCCGGCTGGGCACCGTTCATCATCATCGGATTCTGCATTCCTTGCGCAGGACCAGACATCCCCATACCATTCAGAGCCTTTTGCAGGCCCGGGCGGACATCACGATTCTGTATGTTCCGTGGTCCCTTGGGTACTCCTCGCACACTCGAATGTGTGCTTATCCGATCGTTCCCTCGGACTCGATGTAAGACGGAGTCGCCAGATTTGTTGTTCGCGCCTCCGCGTCCGCCTCTGCCGGCTGGTCGGCCTCCATGGAGACCTTTAGGCCCTCGAGGTCTATGAAAGAAGTTAGTAAGAACGTTCCAGTGTATTTGGGGATCGTCGGGTGCCAGAACTTACGCATTTTCTGGCGCGTTATCAGCCATGTCCATTTCGTATGCGGCAGGAATCGAAGAATTTCCATTTTGAGCCGATTCTGAAGATGCCGACTCTGGCGCGGCCGCTTGGCTACCCTGCGCTGACAATTGTAAAGTTTCTGCGGGAACGGCGCCGGTCGCTCCACTGGAAAGAATATTGACCTGATCGAACAGCCACTGTGCAAACTCCGTGGTTCCTTTGGCATCTTGTAATAATTCACCTGCAAGCTCTGATGCGATTTGGTCCTGAGTCTTTCCATTCGCAAGCATGAGCACAATGTACTCGGCTAATGAAGTGTCATCCTCTTGCGTCCATCCTTCTTCGACTATCTTTGAGTGGACAGCACTACTCAGCGCTTCTGCCAGCGGCGTCTCGAGAGCTATTGTCGACATTGTGGAAAAGGCGACGAATGAGGCAAGGAGAGTGACGTGAGGAATCAGGCGAGACGAACCTCCCTGATGGGTTGAGGCGGCGGGTCGTGTCTTTGGTGCTTGTTGGGGGGAAACAATGAGAAACGGGAGTAATGTAGCCCGGAAAGGTTCGAATAGTTTCTGTCCGAGTGAAATACTGATGTCGAGGGCGCAAGCGATGTCCTATGATGTTACCAGGATGAATTGCGTCGTTGGATTTGTGATGATACCCGAAGGTAGAAGTTACAAGTACTACCACAAGGAGATGATTGCTGCCGCAAGAGATGGTCCAAGCAAAATACCCAGCACCGACCGCAATTGCGCAAGGCCCCAGCGGCGAAATCGTGCCAAGACCAGTTCTGCTTTGCTTAGTCAGAACGCTCATCAAAATCTCGCCGCTTTTCATTCTACGAAGACATCTCCACATGTTCTCTCAGGATGTACAGGAGATTTTTCTGAAAACCTTCCCAATACTACTACGTGTTGGCCAACACACAGATTCGATATCCATCACATCCGCCCCGATCAGCATCCCGAGTAGAACAGTCCATTTACGTGCACCATGCATGCTAGGGGGAGTGACGGGTTCTGGTCTTTTCTCGTTTGACGAATCCAACATTCACGCCCTCGGCCGGGGTGAGAATGATTTCGGCATGCAAAATCCGTTTATTCCCATAGTCGATGATTTGGTCGAATTCCTGCAAAATCCTGACAATCGTGTATCCCATTTCCACCATCGCGAATTGTTGTCCAATGCATATTCTCGGCCCGCCGTTAAAAGGAATAAAATTCCACGACTTTGGAGTCCAGGTGGCCCATCGATCCGGCACCCATTCGAGAGGATCGTATGGGAACGTTTCAGAAATCGGGGGGTATAAATCTCCTCGGCGCTGCATCATGAGGGTGCTGTATCCAATGACGGTACCTTGAGGACAACCGACTGGACTCATGCCATCCGAGCCACCACCACGCGGTAGCGACGTATCAGTCAGTGCAGAGCGGACATTGAACGGAACCGTGGGATACAAACGTAATGTTTCGTTCATCGTATAAGTCAGATACTTCATGTCTTTGATGTCTTGATAGGTAGGTGGGCGACCATCATTTCCTAGGAATTCAGTAATCTCTGCACGTAATCTCTCGACCACTCGAGGGTTTTTGGATAGTTCTAGAAACACCCATGATAGCGTCCCGGCTGTTGTGTCACGTCCCGCAAGGAGCAGAGCCGTGAGTTGATCGCGCATGACCTTGCGATCGCGCGTATAACGAGCAAGGGCATGGATGAAAGTATCGGAGCGAGACAGCTTGGACTCAAGTTCTGCCGGAGACAGCATCAGGGCCTCATCGATGAACGGCTCGATGAACTGCTCCATAGTTTTAAGTCCCGCATAAAATGATCGTTTGGAATAAAAATGCTTGAGAGGTCTGCATACGGTGTCAGTCTGTGCGGGCCACTTTCGAATAAGAAATCTGACCCGAGTCGACCTAGCAGAGACTGAACTCTCTGGACCTCATCGAAGGCCGTTGCAAACTCGGATTGCTCTTTGTCCAAGCTACCGACGCTGTGGCCAAACAGGAAATGGGTGGACGCATCGAGGCTGAACCGGAATAGCAACTGGTTCAAGGCGACCATTCGTCCATCGCCCGGACCGAGAAACGAGATCAACTTGCGAACGTGTGTCTCAATCAGTGGAAGATCAGCAACCTTCTCACGGACAAACATCGGCCTGATAAGTTGTCGTGAGTTATGCCATTGTGGGCCGTCGGTGGTGAAGATGCTGTCCCCAAGAAAATCCGTCCATTCGGCGTGAAATTCCTCCCCTGAATGGGACAAGTCCATCAGCCCAAGGTCGCATTTCAGACACAAAGTGCAAAGTCATCAAGTCACTCACCTTTCCCGAAGTCCTGAAATTGTGTCGTGAGGATTGCCTTGGTGTTTTCCGGATCAGCAGTAAAAAGAACTCGAGCATCGGCGAGAATATGAAGCTCGGCGGTATATGAGCCAGTGCCACTAGCCGAAGTACCAGTATGCTCATATATCCATTCCCAGAATTCCAGTGCTTGATTTCTGACAATGGCCAATGTCGAATGGACGGGGAAGTCGAGTCCTGTGAGATGTGATTAGTCCTAGTGACGGGCTTCCCTCGCGATGAACCGGACCAAAGATGAATCTGGTCGTTACTCTGGGGCTTTCGCCACCCAGCTTTTGTACCTTCTTCCACTTCACATATCTCCTAATGTACACAGAGGCGACATGGGCCAGGTAAACCGCGAGGGCGACGTATTGCCAGGAGAGATATTGCATCGCCATGTCAAGAAAGGCGCTCCAAACAAGGCCTCCAAAGAAAATAAATGCGAGAACAGCGATTATTAAAAGATGTGGCCTGAAAAATTAGGAGGCGGACATGCTCTAGTCGCCGGCTCGGAGAATGCAGTATTGACCAGGGGCGAATGCGGCAGGATGAAACCAATACTAGGCTAAGTAGAGCCCGGGAGCGGCAGCCGAGTTCAATCTATTCATCGCCATCCAGTATGCAAAAATGATTGTGAATACCCGCGTCATACTTGCGCACGGTGGTGTGAAAGAGGCGTCCACGCTCGTCGTATTTCGTAATCTCTACCGCGTTAGAGGGTACGATAAGCTTGTCGATGCGTCGAATGACTGTTTCCCACAGGTCTTTGGGCCCTGTAATCAATTCCTGCATAAGCGATGTGCCGGAGAACATACCTACGTATGGCTACAGGTTGCAAGCCCCTTCCATCAGGCACCAAGTCATTTGCACCGGCGACATCCGTATTCCAAGATCCGTGACACCTCTTTCCCTCCATTCGCCCAATCGTTTGGAGGCGTCTTCGAGCATAGTCTCCTCCCTCAGCCCGGACCAGAGCACTTCCGCCGCTGCGGCCGCCCTAGGCCACAGCTTTGTATCGAGATCGATAGAGTCAGTCTGCTCGCTCCACATGAGAACTTCGCCGCCCTCAATGCCATGCTGAAGATCGTCGCTAATATTGGCCAAAGGATTATACATGTACATATGCCGCCAATTGTGAAAAGGGCCGCAATAGTCGAGATAGGGAGGCTTCAGTTTACTAGAGGAGCCCCCCGAGGTGTTGAAAGGAACACCAGGAGGTGATTTGCCAGTCGGATAAGGGTCAAGGAAGATGCCATACCCACCTCGGCCCGATTTAGACTGAATTTACGAACCGAAGGGACAATACTTACAATCAAGGTACCAGTAATGATAGTCGCCAAATATTGCTCGATGACCTCTTTTGAGCACCTCCTCGATGCGCTCACTATTGCGCCATACTTGGACAAGCGTGCTCGTGGATTGATCGCCATTTTGGAGCGAGGGTAGAGTCAAGTTCCAGTCCAAGAGCATCTCTTCCCAAACGATAGGTTGCAAGCCGTGCTGGGTAACGATTCCGGTGACGTGGTCAATGAGTTTCTGCAGCAGGGGCTGCAAAACTTGAGGGTCATCGCTGCGGACGGTGTCATCGAGAAGATAAGCTGCGCGGTTGACTTCGTCGCCCCCTAAATGGTAGAGCCGAGTATAGTCTGAGGTCCGAGGGAGGAGATCTTGGAGAACATCCGACACAAATTTGAAGACGGCAGAAGAGTTCAGCTTGAGCTGCCCACTAAGCGGTTCAGCAGCAAACGTAGACCAGTCCAGCTCGCTAAAAGCGGCTATTAAGTCTGGGTAAGCATGAGCAACGGATGCTGTATGACCAGGCATATCAATCTCAACGAAGACGGAGACTCCTTTCAGAGCTCCGTAACGTTGGACCTCTTCAAGGGTGGAGGCTGTCCAGACAAGATGAGGTTGATAAGCCCCCCGTTTCGCAAGTTCCGGGAGAGAGGGAATCTCAAGGGGCCAGCTTTGTGAGTCTGTGGCATGTACGTGCAACCGGTTCATTTTGGCCATAAACATCGCATCGATCGTGCGTATCAAATCTCGAGGGTGAAACGGATTTCGAGCTATGTCAATACTCAGACCTCGGTGTGGCCATTTTGGTCGGTCCACAATCTTCACAGGTGTATGAGGCAGATATGACCCCGAAAAAGTCGAGTGAGCAAAAAAGAGTTGCTGAAAGGTCTGCAAACCCCTCAATGTTCCAATCGTGCAGTTTGCCTTGATAATCGCAGTTACGTTGTCGACAGTTATCTCATATGATTCGTCACCGGCGAAAAAGGTTGCCGGATGGAATGTTCTTGTTTCCGGGCAGCCATTCTGTACTATCTGCAGAGTGGAAAGGTAGTGACGTGGAGCCGATGCACCAGGTTCGAAATCTGACTTTCGCTTGTGGAACTTCCATGGAACGAACCTCGACTTGTGCGTTGATGCGATGGTCTCACGGACTGCCCTTCGGACAATTGAGACTTCAGTGAGAGGGGACTGGGCGTCATGGCCGCATTTGTTCCCAAGAGAAAATGGAAACCAGTCCAATAAGTCTTGGAAGAACTGAAACGCATCGTTCATGAGGTTCAGCAGCCGGTTATTTCCGAAGCCGAGGAAGTCGTCACATAATGCAAGCTCTGCTCCATCACAACGAAACGTTGCTTTGGCAGCAGGATCCAGCCACAAAACATTGGTCCCAGAAGTCATGTCGGCCGGTTGGGGCCATATGGCACGTGACGTCGTGACGCACAACAGCATGGCCCCGATGCGAAAGAGCATGGCTGAGGACTATTTCAACCTTCAAAAACAAGAATTGTACGACCCTTGCAAAGGGTAGTCAGATGCAGAGGCGGCTGATAATTCCTCGACTTACGTTCAGACGTTCGACAGGTTAAGGGAGATCAAAAGAGGGGATGAGAGGACCAACACCACAATAATACCTACGCAACTATGATATCATAGAGAACAGACAGAAGCATTTCGGAACTTGAAGGAAGTTTTAAAGCTGGCCAGTCCTGAGATTCACGTTGTTTGCGTGATACGTCGAAGGCGGAGAGGAGGTTAATCAACGCTAGATTTATGCCAAGAACTCTGGCTTACGCTAAGCTACATTCCATTTAAAGCGGCTCTCCTGGCAGAGAGGTTTAGTTACCTCGGACACGCCGCTACAACCCAACATAACTGTGGGTTTCACGTGCACAGTCCGGTCCGTAGTTTTTTCCGTTCCGACAAGCCTGGCGGACACCAGGTGCGTGCGCCAGGCAGGCTCCAAGTCTCTCCACAATCAGACACCATTCTGGCTTAACTTCAACTTTCTTCGCGTTTGCGCTGATCTGGTCACTGCTGCTTGTCACTTTGTAGTGGCAGTCTTCTCTATTCACCGAACCTTTCTGTTTTCCCTGCGATCTCTGTCAAGTATTCATGTTTGTCGCACTATAAAAGCTCCCAACCCCTCGGTCATCGTCCCTTCCTGCGGTTTTCCACTCTCCTGGTTCCTCGAGGCTTCCCTGAAGCCACCCCCATCATGGACACTGTCACAGCAGACTCTACTGCTGATGCCAACTTCAGCACTGGGAAAACCCCTGCTCAGTTGATGCAAGAACAGCATGAGGCTGCGGAGGCACACCAGGTAACTGTTGAGGACGTTGTCGACGAAGATGACATTGAGCATCCTCCTCCGTCCCACCTCCATGTTGAAGAGGCGGATGAAGCCACAACCAACGGCACTGGTAATGCTCCCATGTCAGCAAAGGCTGCAGGCAAGCAGAAGACATCCGAACAGCCCAGTGTTCTCGATACTCAATCCGAGGAGGCTTTCCCAACCCTCGGAGCCACAGCCAAGCCTTCGGTTCCCTCCTCGCGAGCCCCCGGCTGGGTTGCCAGTGCGTCCGCGAAAGCAGCTCCCGCAAATGGCTCACCGGCTCTGGGTTCTCGTCCTACCTCCTCTGGTGCTCCCACGCCCGCTTCGACGCCAGGCGTCAGAACTCCTATCGCCGCGGCACCCGGTGCTCGCAGCAATGTCCTGTTGCCCGGAAGATACCGTGACTCGTTTGAAATCGACAATGCCGACTTGGACAAGAGCAAGCCGGTCAAACGAATCCTGGACGACGTGAAGAAGAAGTACAATGTCGTTGTCACACCAAAATCGACCAATTTTGCTACCAGAACCGAATTCATCGCTGAAGGACCCAAAGCTCGAGTCACTGAGGCATTGATGTATGTGTCCAAGGAACTGACGTTGGAGAAACAAGTCAAACTAGAAATTCCCTCCACTGTTTCCGCCCAGATCATCGGCAAAGGAGGTGCCAACATTCGGAAGCTTGAGAGTCAATTTAATGTTAGGATCCACATTGACCGAGACACCAGACCTGTGACGAATCCGGAAGAGGTCAGAACGGATGTTGTCGAGATCCGCGGGAATGCGGCTCAAGTTCGCCAGGTCTACGAACAAATCTCGAACCAAGTGAAGGCTCTGCAGCCCAAAATTGACCTCCCTGTACGTGGAATTCCACCGGAGTTCTACCCATTCATTGCGGGGCTGCACGCAGACCGAATCCAACGAATGGAACAAGACCGCGATATCCGGATCAATATTCCGCAATATCATACCTGGCAGTCACAGCCACCACCTCGACCTGCCGAAGACGATGGTCGTCCTGTCTTCGTTCCTCATGGAGACAACCATATCGTCATTTCCGGAGAACAAGCAGCTGCATTGGAGGCACGCGTTTTACTTGAACATTTGGCTGAAGAACTTCAAAAGGAACTCTTGCTGGAAGAGCTGGCCGCTGAACAGATCCTGCATCCGTATATCATCGGCGATCGGGGCATGGATCCGTTGAAATTCTTGGAAGAAACGGGATGTGCCGTTATCCTCCCACCATCTCACCATGAAACCGAAGATATTCACATCATTGGACCTAAGGATAAGCTCAGTGCCGGTCGAAACCTTGCCGAAGAACTCATGTCCAGGAAGCACAATCGCGTTGTTGACATGCACAAGCACTTCAGCGATGCACCTCAGGGCCCCGAACGTCATTCTCGAGCACTTGCACAATACCTCCAACAGAAGGCCATTGAACGCGAATTCATGAAGTCCCATGGCGCGGAAATCATCTTTCCTCCAAGCTCCAGTGCCTCACCCAGCTGGACGGTCATCAGCAACGACCCACAAAAGGCTCTGTCTGCTCGAAATGAACTCTCCAAAATTACTCAAGCATATCCTTCGTCAAGGCTGCAGTTGGTCGAGGTCGATCCGTTCTTCCACCCGCACCTCGAGCAAATGCATGCATCCAGCTTGAAGAACAACCTTGGTGTTCACATGATCGTTCCCGATGACGGCTCCGACCCGGTCGTTCTCGTCTACGAAGGACCCTCCCGAGATGAATCATTCTCGATCCCGCGCACGAAACCCAGTAAGGCTGACGTTGCCAATTTCGAAAAGGCGCTTCAAGAGGCCCAGGCGCAGTTGCTGAGCAACATCCCACATCAAGGCATCTCCGTCCAAGACATCCACGTCCCCAAGAAATTCCATGACAAGGTGAGGAGATTTGTGAAGAACGAGCCTAAACCAATGCCTCCCGAGGCATTCCCGGTACAAGTTGACTTTGGTGGCGCCGGAAGCGGCCCTAACCAAGCAAATGGCGTGTCTCGAGGCTCGCCGCCGGAGAGAGTCTATCTGAGAGGCCCGAGTGAAGCCGACATCGAAGATCTACGTCGGAAAATCGAGGCGTTCTTAAAGGAGGCTGAGGAAGATGAGAAGGAGCGTGGTTACACAACGAGCTTCGCATTCCCCGCTCAATTCAACAAAAATCTAATTGGAAAACAAGGGGCCAATATCAAGGTGCTGCGAGAGAAGTATGACGTCGAGATTGATACCCGTGAGACGGGCAAGATCATCATTCAAGGACCCCAGAAGAAGGCTGACGCATGCAAAGCGGAAATTCAGCGATTGGGCAAGCAATGGGAAGATGAGGTCAACTTTGTGATCAAGATCGATCCCAAGTACCATGGCATGCTAGTCGGCCGAAGTGGTGAAAATCTGCAGAAGATTCAAAGCAAGGTGGACAATGCGGTCAGAATCGACTTCCCTAAGATGTCCAGAGTTAGTGACGACGCTTCGGTGGGGGACAATGGCAGTGAGGTAGGTGGTAGCAGAACTCAACCACATGATGAGATTAGAATCCGAGGTCCGCGAGCGAAAGCGGAGAAGGTGCGGGAGGAGCTTCTGAGCCTTCACCAATATCTGGTCGATAACTCTCACACTGCCACTGTATCCATTGCCCAAGGACAAATCGCTTCCCTTATTGGCAAACGTGGCCAAGAAATGGAGAGACTGAGAGCTGAAACTGGCGCCCAAATTGACATTCCGAAAGGCGATGGCTCCGATCGTGTGAACATTCAGATCAAAGGGACCAAGCAGCAGGTCGAAAAGGCAAAGACGGAGCTACAGAAGCGATCTAAAGCCTTTGATGATATCGTCACACGAAATCTGAACGTTGACAGAAAGCATCATCGGGCTTTGATTGGCGCGGGTGGTAAGCATATGTCCGCAATCGTGTGTTGATTCATGCTGACCTTCTACAGGTTCCAACATCCAGAGTATTGTCGCTCAAGCGGGTGGCACCGGCACCAGCGCTGAACACGTCCGCTTCCCCCGTCAAGGCGATGAGTCCGACAGTCTTACGGTGAAGGGTACTGCCGATGTTGTCAACAGCATCGTAGCAGCCATTGAAGCCTTTGTGGACGAAAGAGAAAACCAAGTGACCGAGACCGTTGATGTTCCAGTCAGTCAACACCGAGAATTGATCGGACCAAATGGAAGCACTCGCAAGAAGCTTGAAGAGGACTTGGGAGTCATCCTCAATGTGCCTCGTCAAGGGCTTGGTCAGACGGGAGTCAAGATTAGTGGTCGACCAGAGAATGTGTCCAAAGCCAAGGAACACATTCAAGGAATGACCACTAAGCCTCACGGGGAGACCATCATGGTACCTCGTTCTTTGCATCACATCGTCTCCAGAAATGGGGCTTTGTTCCGAGAACTTTCAAGAGACGGTATTCGGATTGACCATAATGGCCAAAAGCCGCCGCCCAAGACAAACGACGCCAATCGCGGTCCTCGAACACGAACCACCAATGGTGATATGCCCTTGATCACGGATCGGCCCGGGGAAACCTCCTACTCCTGGGACATGGTTTCCAACCAAGACACTTTGAATGGTGACTCGGGAGAAATTCCTTGGGTGATCTTTGGTGGCAAGGACTGTGCAGAAGATGCCTTGGAAAAGGCCAAGGACAAGATCAAGACGTTGGTGGAGAAGGCGGCGGAGCCGCAACACACGGGATACCTCATCTTGCCTGATCCTCGGATGCATCGTTTTATCATTGGGCAAGGTGGAACCACTATCAACTCGATTCGCAGATCATCTGGATGTGATATTCAAGTACCAAATAGGAACTCGGGAAAGGGTGAAGAAGGAGAAGCCATTACGATTGTGGGCAAGGAGGATGGCGTGTTGTCGGCTCGTGATTTGATCTTGGATGAGATTAAACGAGTGGAAGCTGGTCGAAGTCCCCCAAGAGGTCGGGCATAGAGGCGCCTACAAAGGTTTTGGATCTGGGATTCCATGTAAAAATATAGTCGCGTGTTTGGTGTTTTGATCTCGAAACCGAGGGCCCCAAAAAAGCATTTGCACAATTTGCCGAAAATACTTGATTTCAGGACAAAATTGAAACATTGAATAAATACTTGACGGTGACCAGGAAACTGACTCTCATCTCACCATCGCCATCGAAGTTGAACAGGATGACCAACCGTCGGTATTTGTAATGATGCGTGAACTTTCGCCCTTTGCCAAGGCGCGATAAAATTTCCCGACAAGGCTCGCATTATAAAAACTTGATTTTGCACTTCAGCCACCAAAACCTCTCTACCATGAATTGCTGCAGATTATGTCGAAGAGGTTCCATTCAGAAATGTCAGGAGGACAACGTCAAACACCCTCCAGCCAAAGAGATACCATGCCCCCAAAAGGGAAAAAGCGTTCCGCTACCGATGCTTTCACGTCGAAATCTACCTCGCCTGGAGAGTCCATGAATCAGCATTGGACCAACGTCCTACCGAAGCTTTCAACAGGCAAGACAGTAAATTTTGAAAGTCGACAAGGGACGAGCGAGAAAGGTTTCAACGCAGTGACCAGTACAAATTCACAGCCAATCAAACGAGGTCGAAATCTCAAAGAACGTGCTCGGGATTTGCTCCCAGGGAGACAGCAATTACCCATTTACAGCCATGCCGACCAAATCAGACAGAAGCTTCGGGACCATGATGTGCTCTTGCTGGTTGGAGAGACCGGTTCAGGAAAGTCGACTCAAATTCCACAATTCTTAGTGAATGAGCAATGGTGTAAGAAAAAGAAGATTGGAGGAGGCATGACCGTTGGCGGATGTGTTGCCGTTACGCAGCCACGAAGAGTGGCCGCCATCTCCCTGGCTCGGCGCGTTGCTGAAGAGATGGGTTCTCCTCTGGGGAACTCGAGTCCGGCGTCCTTGGTGGGCTACTCAGTCCGGTTTGAGAACAGCACCAGTCCATCTACGAGGATCAAGTTTCTGACTGAAGGAATGCTGTTGCAGGAAATGCTTCGAGATCCCTGGTTGAAGGAGTATTCTGCCATCGTGGTCGACGAGGTTCACGAGCGCGGTGTGAATGTGGATTTGGTGTTAGGGTTTCTCCGGAGGATGCAGAATCTCAGTGATAAAAAAGATGGAAGAGGTGGAATTGGAATCAAAGTCGTGGCCATGAGTGCCACGGCGGATATGGAGAAGATCAGGGATTTCTTCAACGTCTCCTTGGACACATCGTTCGTTCGCCAACAAGAAATCAGTCACCCTCCAGAAGCGGAAGAGGACAGGTCTGGATTGTCCGAGAACGAACATCCTTCTGATGAAAAGGCCTCACGCCCCAAAAGTCCTTCACAGAGTACCAATGTTGTTCCGAAGGCGTTTTCGAACCGGAGAAATTCTTCGACAGCTACCTCACTCTTCATCAGAGGCCGTCAATACCCTGTGATGATAAACTATACGCCAACGCCAGTCCCCGACATCCTCGACGCTGCCTACCAGCGAATAACGCACATCCACGCGCACTCGCCTTTACCGGGAGATATCCTAGTCTTCCTCACGGGCCAAGAAACAGTCGAATCTCTCCTCAGCCTCGTGACATCCTGGTCCAACTCCATCCAAAAGGATCCTAACCAATCCAAAACACTGCCGAAACTCCTCATCCTTCCTCTTTACGCTGCCCTTCCGTCAAGCATGCAACAACGCGTTTTCCAACCAACACCCAAATTCACACGCAAGATCATCCTAGCCACCAACATCGCCGAAACTAGCATCACGGTCCCGGGAATAAGATACGTGGTCGACACTGGGAAAGCAAAGCAGCGACTGTTCCGCCCATCGCTGAACCTCGACACTCTCCTCACCGTCCCTATTTCACGCAGCTCTGCGAATCAACGATCTGGTCGAGCCGGCCGAGACGCCCCTGGTACCGCCTACAGACTATACACCGAAGCTGACTTCTACCGGCTTTCCCAGGACACGGAACCAGAGATCCTCCGCTGTGATCTCAGTCAGCTGGTTCTAACGCTCAAAGCACATGGGATCGACGAATTGCATAGCTTCCCGTTCCTAACTCCTCCACCCCGCAAAGCACTCGAAAGGGCGTTGACCCATCTCATCCAGCTCACGGCGCTAGACACCTCGACGGGCCAAATCACGCGGCTCGGCCGGGAAATGAGCGTTCTTCCACTTCCCGTGAGTCTGGCCCGCGTGCTCCTCGCCAGTGCGGAGTCTGAGTACAATTGCATCGAAGAAATAATTGACATCGTCTCGGCACTCAGCGTCGAGAATATCTTTCTGAATATCCACCACCAAAATCAAAATCAAGCACATTCGAACGATCCGCCCACTGCCTCCACAAACCTTCTTGAGAGCGAGGGAGATGAAGAGGTCGAAACCCGCGAATCACGCGCCCAGCAGGCCCGCCGCGCCCTCTTCCGCCGCGAAGGTGACCACTTGACGCTCCTGGCGACGGTCCAGGCCTACGCGGCCGAGAACACCGACCGCCGCCGCTGGTGCGAGGAGCGCTTCATCTCGCATCGCGGCATGAGCGGCGCAATGGACGTAAGGAAACAGCTGACGGGGTTGATGAGTCGGTATCGAAATCAGAAAGAGGATCAAGGTCAAGCGCCGTTCCACGGCACGAACAAGATGAAAGACCACCTTAAAAACAAAGACGGAGACAAAAGTCAAACCAAGGACGACGATTCGAGTTCGGCTCCGAAGCCAGCTGAAGAACCCAGACTAGCATCAGTGCCGCCTTCAAGCGTGAAGCCGGATGAACCACTCACCACCCGCATCCTAAAATGTCTACTTACCGGCTTCTATCCCAACGTCGCCCGATTGAGTTCTGACGGCAGCTATCGAACCCTACTCACCAACCAGGCGGTTGCTATTCATCCAAGTAGTGTACTATTCTCCGTCTCTTCGACTTCCACTTCAGCCGGATCATCTAGTACCGGTTCGAATGGCACCCGCAGATTCGAAGGGATAATGTACAATGAATTCGTATACACGGGGACCAAAGCATACGCGAGAGGTGTAAGTGTAGTGGAGATGCAGTGGGTTGGGGGAGTACTACGTCGTTGATATACCACGAGCGCCTAGTGTCTAACGACCTAGTCAATCCGTCATTTGGACTTCTGCTCCTGGCAGGAGGAGCAATTACTACGCACGACGCGAGGATCACGATACACAATGTCAATGGAGGAGTCAAAGTGGATATCGACGGATATATCTCGGCCATTCTTCAGGGGCAGGACCAAGACCCACAGGCGGACGCTGAAAACACTGCACACCCGATATAAACAGAATTAAAGATTAGAAACAACAAATTTCTTCTTCTATGTGCATTCATTTCCCACCCGTAATAGATGATGTATACCCGCCCTGTCTGCCTAACCCAGCTTGCTTGTTTTCTGTCTTTCGGTCTGTGTGTCTTTTGGCTCTTGCCAAAAGGCGAAAAGCCCACTGCATCACTCATCCACTTGATATCCATCTTTGAAGATGGCTTGGATAGTGATCGTGATTTCGAAGACGAAAAACACACAATATATATATATGTATATATGAAGTAAGAAAAATAAAAGAAAGCTGTCCACGGAAGAATGCTGTCCTAAACAAAACACCATCGCCTTATCCATTCCGACACCCTTCCTTGTATATAAATTACGGTAGTGCTGTGCTCACGATCCATACTGTCCAATTCGTCGGAAAATCCCCTTTGCGTTTTCTTTCGCCGCATTGGTGATCCATTCTTTTTGTCAAAGTCCAAAGTCCCGTGGTATCTCCATGTACATAATGTACGTTCATCGTAACTCGTTAACGTGGTCGTTGCCTCTCCTCAAAAAAAAAAAAAAAAAAAAAGAGAAGTGGGCAATCCAAAAAGTGGTTGTGCCCAAAGGTCACCGAACCCAATCTTCGTCTTCTCGCTCGTCATCCAGGGTTAATTCGGGATTCGACATATCCGGTGCAGCCGACCATGAAGGGTCATCGGCCATACTGGAAGCTGGCATGGCAGGTTTTGGTTGCACGACAGGATCGTTCGACATTCCATCCATATGAGCGTATCTTTGTGCCTCACTTATCGTGTACGGATGTTCGCCATTTCCGGTACTTCCTGGAGTAGAGATATTAGGAGTCATACCTCGACTCGCACTTGACAATCGCGATGGTTGTGGTGGTTCTTGCGAAGCCATTTGCATCTGGGCCATTTGCTGTTGTAACTGCATGCGTTTTGTTTCGGCTTCAGCCTGCTTGAGAAAGTCGTCAATGTCGAGGCTTGCAATGTTGTCACCGGCCAACAGGTTGGCTTGAGGGGTTCCATAGTAAGACGAGGCAGAACTCAACCGATATCTGTCAGAAGCATCATCGCCTCCAATGCTGCTCAAGTCATTGAAGTTGTCCACCCCACTCTGTCGATCATTGTTGATGGAACGATCATTCCCCCAACGATTTGATGGTGGAGACAGGTCTTCTACTTCAGACGCTTCTCCGCTGGACGATGTGATTCCAGCCTGACTGATTTGATTAGACAGATCAATAGCTTGGTGTGGGACTTGTTGTGACAGGTAGGGAGAATTGGCCTTGTCGGTATTGTAGACGCTACCGTTGCCATCCAGGTTGAAGGTCGACCAGTCAATCTCGTTATATTTTGACCCCGGTGGCGGCTCATACTCGTGAGCCTGTTCGTAAGTCATGAACCAGGCCTCCGGAAATCGTTCAGGGAGGGTAAGGTCTTGCTGACTGGCATTTTGGCTATTCTGCAGGCTGTTGGGAGTGTCGGTACCAAAAGGGGAATATGAGTAGGCGTTGGGATCAAAGCTTGGGATTTGAAGATCTCGGATCGAAGGATTTGCCAAATTTTGAGGTCCGAGAACAGGTGAATTGTGTTCCGATTTAACCTTGCGCTGGACTATATCCATGGCTTCCGTCATCGAGTTGTGTAAGGGTGACTCATGGAAAGGCTTTGCAAATTTGGTGAGTGGGAGACTGTCCGTGGAACGTTGAGCGACCTCGCGATGGCCATGAAGTGAATTCGATCGAGAAGGGATCTTGTAGGGATTTCCGAGCTGATTGTGAGCGTCGTTGAACTTATGGACCGGTTTGTGATGACCATTTGTAAAGATCGTCGTCTTAGGATCGTGCGAATTCATGTTCAGGCGCTGCTTGTGATGTTCCTTGGGTTGAATGAGTTGCGGGATATCTTCGGGCACCGTGTCGAGGTGTTCCTTCTTGAGAGAACAGGTACAGCGTGCGCCGTGCTGGCAACAGCAAGTGTGTGATTCTTGAGGTCGTGTCAGTTTGTGGCCGAATGGAACGGTTGTAAGCGGGCATACCAGATTTCCCTTCATTCTTTTCATGAGGACAATCCTCTTTCGAGTGAGCTTTGTCATGACATTCGCACTTGACATGCTGAGAGCGGGCTTTGCGCAAGCCTCGGCAATGGTGGCACTGTGAAACGGGTCGACCCTTTTTATTGACATGAACGAGAGGCCGGTCTAGGAGACAGAAAGATCAGTATCAGACCAACCAAAAAAAATAAAAAATTCCTCGGGAGACATACCCTGGTGATGACAAGAACTAACACGATGGCCCCTCACGCAAGCCTCGCAGGCGAATTTTTCTCCGTTTATAAGCATTTTGGAAATGGAATTGTATTTCGAAACCCTTTTTCACGCAGGTTCGTCGCAGATCAATCGTCAGATGGTTGACAAGAGGAAGGATGTGGCAGATGGATCGCGGGATGCCAGTCGAAGGAAGATTGTCGAGATGGACCGATTATTCACCGCGCCGGACGAGTAGGTATCAGGCCGGTAAGCCAGTGCGACTAGGCTTGTGTATATAAAACTGAACGAAGGAGAGGGAAGTAAACGCCAAGTGATGCAATAGGAGTCGGGTGGGAGCAGGTTGCGGAAAGAGCTGCGCGGAAGAGACGGTAAACCTTTTCGATAAAAGAACCACCAGGCGCCGAAAAGTGGGAGGTAACGATGGATGAATAGAGGAAAGATTGGGAATCGGAGAGTTACTTTGGGTCGGGATCGGCCATGTTGTTGGTTTGGTTCAGCGCAGAGTGTATTGGAGAAGAGAAGGAGAATGTAAGATGAAGGAGGTAGTAGTGAATCGAGTTCGAGTGGGTGGGCGGAAGAGGACAACAAGGCGTTCGAGAAAGTACGGGAATCGAACGGGAAGCGAAGCCGCAGGTGAGTTTGACGACGGAATGGATGGATCTTGGATGGGTGCCCGCGGAGACTAGGGCCGTGGGATTGGAAGTGGGAGAAGTCAAGGGTTTGATCTTGCTGTTGGTCGTTGGAGGAGATGGGATGGACGAGGAGAAAGGAATGAGAATGAGTTGAGTGGTGTATCAGTTGTGCAACGAAGGCAACCGGAGTTTTGCTCTGGGGCGGGGAAAGAAGGGTCGAAGGGGTACCAAGATTTGGCCACTTGACCTGCTTTTCAGCCAAATCGCCAGTACCGAAGTCCAACTTACGTAGCAAAACTCGGTATTACTGTAACTAGTTAAGTAGCGCTCCGGGCTCCCGGAGACTTGGGCTTTGGGTGTGGACGTGGGAGCGACGGGAACAAGAATGTTTTACGGGCACCATCTTACATATTTCAACAGTAGTTGCACATGAAGATGCATGAGCACTGCCACTACCACATTAGCGGTGGCCCTCTCGAAGATTTGACGGACAAATCCTGAAGAACTCGACGTTCAACCACCACCCATCTGGCAATTCAGATAACCGCCCGCGGCCCACAGAAAGTGGTAGCAAATGGCAAGTTACCTGCTACATGGTACTTTGCAGCTATCGTTTTGCGCCCTACATCCGTCCTGCGCCCTTCGCTGTGTGCCCGTGCCGTGAAAGCAACCTGAACCTACGTGGGCGAAATCCGGTGAGTTTGCCCCAGGTAGGCTGCCCTTAGCGAGGTCACAGGGTCTGACCGTCTCCCACGCGACTCACCGAGTCAGCCCTCCGAACCCTCCCATTCCCCTTCTCCTATCGGCAATTTGTTGTTCACATGCATTTTCTTTCATGGTCGAGTCAAATCTCTCGCCTACGACTTGCCCGTTTCCATTCCATGAAAAAGGCCCGGATAAACTCGCCGGGCGATTTGTCTCATACCGGATTTTGACTACGGAACGACCGTTTCAGCCGTCTCAACTCCCTCCATCACAACGGCCGTCTCACAATTCATGGATCAGCAGTGGGGAGGTTAGGGCACCCTCGGAGAAATTGGCAAGGCTCAAGTTCGAGCTCGTTTTTATTTCATTCAATACCCAACAAAAGAAAGCAGCTATAAATGACCATCTCTTAGCTAGTGTAGCAGGCGTAGTTTTGGAGGCCTCTGATGGCCCCCTTCTCTTACTGTCGGCCACTCTCCAAGGCAAGCCAGACAGGTTTAAGGCGGTCATCATCGGATTGTCCGTTCGTTGCATGGTGATGCCTCTCGCGTCTCGCGTTCGTATTTGTTGCCGTTCTCCTCAAACAACCGAACGCTGCTATTATCCAACGCCATGACAATGCTGTCCAAATTTCAAACGCATTTCTGTACAAGAAGCCCGTGTTGTCTAATGATTAGCAAAACAGATGGCAAGGAGCAAAACAGAAACAGCTCAGCTCAGCTCAGCTCACCACGGCACTCTTGTTTTCCGTTACACGACTGGACCGGCCTTGATGACCTCCTCAGTCGCCTGATCGGAATACTTCTTGAAGTTTTCGTTGAAAAGTTTGCCCAACTTGGTGACCTCCTCACTGAAGTCGGCCGATCCAGTCCAGCTCTTCTTGGGGTTCAAGAGCTCATCCGGAACGTTGGGGCACGACTTCGGGATGTGAAGATTGAACACATCGTAGGTTTCATACTCAGCCTTGGCGAGCACTCCCGAGTGAATCGCATCTAAGATGGCACGAGTGTACTTCAACGGGCAACGCTTGCCACCTGTGGTGGCGCCCGCACCCACCCAGCCAGTGTTCAGGAGCCAGGCATTGGCATTGTGTTCGGAGATCTTGTCGGCAAGCATCTTCGCGTAACGCATGGGGTGCAGAGCCAAGAATGGCTGAGCGAAGCAAGAAGAGAAGGTTGCTTGTGGTTCCGTGACCCCATCTTCTGTTCCAGCCATCTTGGAGGTGTATCCCGAGATGAAATGGAACATGGTCTGAGCCGTGTCGAGCTTAGAGATGGGCGGCAACACCCCGCGAGCATCACAGGTGAGCAGGATGATGTTGCTGGGGTGGTGATCGCTCATGCAGGGGATCTTAGCATTACTGATGTATTCGATCGGATATGCGCAACGGGTGTTTTCGGTGAGCGTGGCATCATCATAGTCCACTTCACGCGTCTCTGGGTCAAAGACGACGTTCTCCAAAACGGAGCCGAATCTGATGGCATTGTAGATATCTGGTTCCTTTTCAGCAGACAGGCCGATGCACTTGGCATAGCAGCCTCCCTCGATGTTGAACACGCCCTTGTCTGACCAGCAGTGTTCATCATCACCGATCAGCTTTCGCTTGGGGTCGGCGGACAGGGTGGTCTTGCCAGTGCCGGACAGGCCAAAGAAAACAGTGACATCGCCGTTCTCACCTTCGTTGGCCGACGAGTGGAGGGTCAAGACGTTGTGCTTGACTGGCATTTCGTAGAAGAGGACAGTAAAAACGCCCTTCTTCATCTCGCCCGCGTATTCAGTACCCAAGATGACCATCTCTTTCTCGGCAAAGTTGATGGCGACGCTGGTGGCGCTGGTCATGCCCGAAGTGTACCTGTTGGCCGGGAAAGAACCAGCGTTATAGATGACATAATCGGGATGGAAAGACTTCAGCTCTTCGCGAGTCGGTCGGATAAGCATGTTTCGCATGAAGAGTGCATGATAGGCACGGGCGCACACAACTCGGACGCTGATGCGATATCGCTCATCCCAGCCAGCATAGCCATCAATCACATAGATGCGATTTCGAGTGTTGAGGTAGTCGACTGCTCGCTCTCGATTGATTTTCCAGACCTGTCGAGAGTCCCAAGTTAGCCCTCAATTCCTGAATTTTCCGTAGCGTGATCAGCGTCCACCTGGTCTCTCTTAACAGAGATAACTCGCACAGGAGGCGGTGGTGGGGGTCTAGGATAACATCCATTCCGCCCTTGGTTTTTGCCGGTGCAGCTGCCGATATCAGCGAGAAACTTCTAGTGGTGCCCCCGTTGTCTCCCGCAGCCAAGACTCCTGAAAGCCGAGGCACTAGGCAAGTGCGTCACTGGCTTTTCCGGGCAACGCGGGGCAACCACGACCCTCAGACAGGTGTCGTTGTTTCCTCCTTGCCCGCAATAAACATGTGCGAACTGCGGGGAAGACCAAGTCTCAGGACTGGCATGGTAAAACGAGGTTTTTTCCATCCCCACGTCATCCACGGTATGTACCCTTTCATCTTGAAGTCGATGTGGGACGACACAAAGTCCGTGAACACTGACGTGCCCGAGGAATATAAAAGGACTGGAAAGAGAAGAAATGAACTGACCTCGGTTGACATGGCCTTGTTGACGGGCCCCCACCACACGTCCTTCTCTGATCCCTCTTCCTTAACCACGCGCTTGTCTAGCGGCGAACGTCCGGTCTTAGATCCTGAGTAGGCAGTCAAGGCTCCTGAGGAGGTGATGGCCGAGCCAGTTTCATAAACGAGAGCGTCTTCATAGAGGGCTGATACTGATGGGTTTGCTACGATGGCTACTCGGTCGTAGTCAATGTGAGCTATGGTATGAAGTTCTTCTTCGAGCTCAGTGTGCTCGCGAGTGGGCCTGGGTGGGCAGGTCAGTCAAGAATGATCTCATATGAGGACGACCACGACATACTCGACACCACCAGGGTGGAGAGCGGTCTTGTTAACCGACTGAGTAACCATTCTGGAGGAGTAAGATCGGAGTTGGACTTTGGCGAGTTCTGAGCGAGCGGTGCCGGTTGCTGGAGAGGGTGAGTGAGGCCGGATTTGGTGGACAGCTTGAAGGCGAGTAGAATAGTCTGAAGCCATGAGGGAGGATGGTCTCTGATATTGTATGTTTCTGACACTGGGGCCAAGCCGATGTGAATTGCTATCCCGGAAGGAGGAACGGGAGAGATCGGAAGACGACGAGGTAGATTTCCTGACACAGCCTGCCCGGCTCTGCCCGAGCGCAGCTGATTGGAAGAGGCGAGGTACCGTGGATATGCCGTGCTCTAGTAATTGGAGATCAATGCGGAGCATGCGAAAATGATCGCAGGGTCCTTCTTATTATCGTGGTCGATGAGGGAAGATAGGAGGAGAGGTGACGAAAGGCGACACAGCAAGATGAGGTGGAGGCAAAACAGAAATGCTGCCCTCTGCTGAGGAGGGCTTAGTAGGCCCTTTTCTCTTCCCCCCGCTATCCCTCTGTGTAATTGGTTGACTATTGTTCTCGACGTCTTTGTTTTGCGCCACCTCGCAACTTTTCGTCGACGGGGTTCCGGAACCAGAAAGACAGGAATTTGATCTACCGGAGTCTGGTGGTTGGATAACCCATCGAGGGGCTAGGACGGCGAAAGAAGAGCATGGACAGTTATGGATCAAGTAATACTTTTGTCGACGGTCTTCCACAACGCCAAACGGATCCTGCACGGATGTCGGGACATTGTGATGATCGATGATAGTCCAGGAGGAGATGGAATGCCATGACCAGATCATTCCCAAACGAATAATACTTCCTCACCATGAAGCACTACATATAATTTTCTGGCGTGATCGCGTCTTGCAGCAACGGCCCGAAAATCAATCCTTGTCACAACAGTTGATCAGAACACAATCCATCTCCGTCCGGCAATCCAGAAATGTCAAACGCCAGTTGCTCACAATCCGTATTGTCGCCCTGTGTACATGTGTCAACGGCTTCCAATCCACGTCACTAGGATCAAGCAGTCTTTTGCCATGCTCCCCAGACTCCGATCAAGCTGCTCGTTGTTCCTGCCAAACCAATAATTCCCTCGTCGAAGTTGGCGTACCCAAGAGCTGAGCTGGGTACCGTCAGATCACAAAGATCAGACACCAGTTGGGTGTTGACAATTTGTTGTTGTCTGATGCTGCGAGTCAGTATACCCCCTCATAGGAATTACCGCCCCCCTTCTAGCCTGCGATGCACGTACCTGGCAATCTTGACCTTTTCAACCTTCGCCTCTGCGTCTTTCTCATCGACTGCCTTTGTCCTCTCTCTCAATTGGTAGGTGCTGTAGATTCCGGCGATTGCGCTAGCCATCAAACCAGCGAACCAGAATCGATATGCAGTCGCCTGAAGGCTCTTTGCCTTGGGATCCTTCTTGAGGCCCATTGCATCCGGCAACGTCATCATGTCGAAAAATAGGTAACCGGCGTAGCCGATCTGCCTGAGGATCTGGAGGTATTGGACAATCTTATCGCCATTGCCCGACTTCATGGCAGCATCGTAGATCTCCGAACCAGCGCGCACGTGTTCAACGAATTTCCCAACACGCATTATCTTCCTCGTCAGCCCGAATTGGGTCTTGATCACGTTCCATGGTTGAATGGCACTCGTTGGGTTGTTCGTGCGATAGAGATACCAGGCGTAGAATCTGCTGAAGTATTGGATCGTACGAAGCACCTTGTCACGGCCGACTGGAAGGTGAATAATGGGTTAGCTCGTCTTGTTTCGGAGGGAACCTGGGGTGGTTTCTTACTCGTGGTCGCAACATATCGGAGGTAATGGGTCACCGCAGGGTGATAAACTAGGGCGTCTGCAACCATGTCTGTAGCACGGGTGCTTCACACCTTGAAATCGAAGTGAGGTAGAAACCAAAAAAAAAAAAAAAAAAACAAAGTCAATCCGGAGGGACAAATGGGTCGTCGGAAGATTGAATGTTTGTGTGATGAAAGATGGAGCCGAATCAGTCGTGATTCCAGCGAAAAGCCCGTATATCTCTGTCTGCGTAAAGAATGCAGAGGATGGCAGATGCTATTAAATGCACTGTGAGATGGGGAGCCGAGCCAAGCTGGGCCTTTGGTGTCTACAAGAACAAGTAACAATTTCGGGTTTTCTAATGGCATGTGCCGAGGCATCTTCATCATGAATCGCCGAAGTTACCTAACTACTCTATTGGCTTAGGATTCGTGAGCAAAGGGCAAATACAAACAACCTCATCCATTTTATTGTCCTGCTCAAATGAATACTCCCAAGACTGGTTCCCTACCTCTGCAGCACCTCGAGCGATATTCCACCAAGCAAACGAACCCACCTCACAAGCCTTCTCCATCCTACAAACTGGTCCAGCACATCTCTCATCCGCAACCAGCTTCAAATCCCATATGTTATAAACAGCTTGCCAATCTGTGCTACATACCAAAACCACTGGGGGATGTACACAGCTGCAATTCTACCGATAAAAATGCACCACAGAAGTACTTTCAAAGTCTCCATATCTGCTCGCTGATAATGGAGATTCCTTCGCGGAGCCCTATGAGGACCTCTTCTCGCTTGCTCTTCTCGCTTGCTAACTACCCAGGAGATTGGAAAGCTGTTACCTAACAAACTTCGTAGAGATGCGTCGCCAGGCCTTTTCGTTCTCGGCAGACTTCTTCGCCTTTGAGAGTTCAGTGGCAATTTCTTAACTCTTTGCTTCCATTTAACCATTTCCAGAATCCTTCCTTCTGTTCCGCAGTTTCTTCTTGCATTGCAGCAAGATCCTCGCCTTTCGACTTCAGAGTTCCGGTGAGTGCTTGTATCTGCTCTCGAGCTTTCTGGAAGTCAGCTTCAAGAGATTTCGTTGCTATCACTGCTTCCTCCAGTTTTTTATCGGCTGATTCAGCTTTTGATCACTTTCGCTCAATTAGATTTCTTGCAGCATTGATTGCGTTCTTTCCAACCCCGCCCTAGTCTCACAAAGAAGTTCTCCACCTCGTCTTTCTCGCTGGTTATCCGGCCAAGGCTGATCATTACACAATCAAAATACTCAGCCAGGTCATCCTTTTGACTAGTCTCATGGTGCAGCTGTTGCTGCAAAATTCAGCAATTTGGCATTCCCAAGTGGATATTCCAGACTCCGTCCGGGTAAGATTCACTTGAGATCGATCAATTTCCTCCTGATGCTCGTCTCACTGGATCCACTCCAATCAAGGCTCGTTCCGACCCCTGTCGATTGTCCGCCATGACCCCACCTTAGTGACGCCTGACCACAAGCACAACATCCAGTGCGCCTTGTTGCCTGATCACGATAGAAGGCACACGGCAGCTTACATTTCAGCCCTTGTTCCAAAAAGAACCGCCCAGGGTGCGCCAGAAGAACGAAAACTCTTGAGGCCGCTTGCAAAATGGGCGTTGTTAGGTGATTTGTCACCCCCCTTTGTTGACAGCCTTGCTTTGATGGTGATAAGAGCCAACAACTAATCACAAATCTAATGCGATACAAGATGGGCTCTTGCAGTTAGGTCGCGGGATGCTATGCTGACAATGTTCCACCTGGGTTATCCATCATTTTAAGCTCCTAGCCTCACCCAGCTCACCTCGTAAAGTATACTTCTTTCAGGTACTCCAGCATAACACATGAAAATCACCCTTACACTGGTACCTTCTCCTCAAGACTAGAACAGCTCCTTCTTCATGTCCGAGTGTCCCAGCTCCGGAAAGGACATTCCCGAAGAAGCCACTGAAAGCCATGGCCCACATTAACTCCAAGTCAGTCCAGAAAGTTACCGAGGCCGGTCTCGGCCCGAAGAACTCATCCTCACGATTGAATACCGTGCAGTCCACGATCTCGATCTCTAAATTCAGCGAGTGATTCAAACGTCTGACTAGCTCGGTCTTTCCGTGCCCCTTTGGGCGGCGAAGACTCACTAACGGCCGCTTGCTTTGTCACAAGATCCCATGGGCCATGTAGTTCAGCAAATGGTCAATCACTCACCTGGCTGCAGCCGTCCGACCGACAATGACATATGGTACCCTAGAAGAGACTCGGCACACGCAGCCTCGCAATTTGCCAGGATCGGATCGAAGAATTCTTGATCTTGGTAGACTTTTCCATGTAGTGCCACTGGGGTCTGACTGAGATCTTTGGCAAGTTTGCGGCGTTCAATTTCCGACAAACACCATTGCTTGTTGTCGTCTTTCGAGTCAGGCATGCTACCACGCCTGGTCCGCAATCTAGGAGGTCGACGCAGAAGGGCGAGATGCTTTAACGTATTGTGGACACCGCCTAGATTTCTATCTTTTGTATTCCCAGAAATGCGCTCTTCATAATTCGAGATTCTCCGACAGGGTCTGAAGCTGTGCTACTCCCCTCATTGGATCTGACGGAGGATGTTGAACTGGACTCTCCTGGGTCAATTGGATGAAGAGGGCCGTCCGTGGGGTTGGATTGGGTAGGCCTTAAGTACAGAGGCTCTGAGCAAGGCTCGTCATTGAATAATTTCTCGGCCAGGAAAAGTGGACAACGGTGCATTGTATTCCTGGATGAGTTTGAGAAAACAAGCACTGGGATCCACAATGCCCTGCCGATTCTTTAGGTGAATATGAAGATCGCCATCATCGGAGCAAGGTGGACTGCTCTAGGACCATCTGGGTCCTGGCAACCAATGCCATCGATGAGAAGATTATAGAATTTTGTGAAGAGCACAAGGCCGTCATTTTCAATGAAGAGGACCACTCCCAGAGAACATCTTTGATCAAGAAACTCTCGAAAGTGGTCAAACACGAGTTCAAAGAGCAATTTCGGGTGAGCAGGCTAAGGTTCTGTTGATGTTAAAGTATGCTTACCAATGACGGGACGAGCGTCGGTGTTTACGCCTTCCCTTCCTTTCTCGCCCGGAGAGCAGGTACTCGGAGCACACAAATTTCTGCTGGAGTTTGTACGAGAAATCCGAAACCCTGTCAATCTGCGACCGGTATCAATGAGCGACTCATGGGCAATGTTCGGCTACACATCAGGAAGGATGCATCTGTGTGTCGCCTCATCGCAGAGGAAGGGTATGATGAAGACCTTGTATTCGAAGTTTAACGACAGCAGTTCGGGACACCGTACAATTGCCCTTGCTCGAGACCTACAGGGACGTGGATCAAGCAATGGAGGAAGGCCAGCAGACGACGGATAACGTAGCTAGAGTGCACAGTGATGAGATCACAGTCACAGTGGAGTCGCCCAAAGATTGCTAAGACAAGATAGGAGAAAATTCGGCATGAGATGATCTTTTTATTAGGATATATAGATACCTGGACGGGCGTTTGGGTAGAGGCTGTCCGAAGTCAGAACCATATAATTGGTCATTGGTGCGCCGGAAAATATCTCTTCCGAAAAACCGCCAGCCGAGGCTTTTTCTCCCCCTTTTCTCCGGCCCTCCTCGCGCCCCCGTTCGTTTTGGGGCCGATCCAACTCCACTCTCATATCTTGCGGGGACGACGACATCATTCCGTTTCCGAAGATCATTCAATAAGCTGGAGCTGTACACACTCACGCTGTCGAGATTGCCCAAACCCGACCATACGGCGAAAGGCCTTGATTGGCTCCTTTCACCGAACATCCTGCGTTCTCATTTTTGCATCCGTGTGTACTTGAACAGCACCGGTCTATATCCATAGCAGAAAGAAAGAGCACAGAGAGAATATCCAGATCATCATGCCGATCAGATCACCGTATCCCGATATTCAGATCCCGAATGTGGACCTTTGGGGTCTGATGTTTGAACAGCCACGAGATTTTCCTGATTCCCAAGGTTAGATGGAAGCTCCGGTCGTGGGACTTGATGGGGGTGGGGTTACTGATTGGCGACCTCAGTGATATACCGGGCGGTAGATTCTACCCGTCAATATACATGGTCCGATGTCAAAGAGGCTGCCACAGCGTTCGGCGCTGGTCTCAGAAACCTGTGGGACTGGCAAAAGGGTGATGTCCTGAACGTCTTCGCGCCTAACGATGTCGACATGGGCCCCATCATCTATGGCGTTTTCTATGCTGGAGGTATTGTATCGCCGGCCAATCCGGCATACTCAGCGGACGAACTTTCGTTTCAATTGTCCAACTCCGGCTCCAAAGCTATCGTCACGACCAGCCGCTTCTGGCCCACCGCGGTGAAAGCGGCTAAGAAGTCGAATATCCCTGAAGACCGCGTGATATTACTGGGCAGTGATCGGGACCCAAGCCACAAAATCAAACACTGGACCAACATTCGCAAGACTTCTGGCGCGATTCGATATCGGCGGCGCAAAATGGATTCAGACAAAGACCTCGCTTTCCTGGTATACAGCTCAGGAACAACGGGCCTGCCAAAAGGAGTGATGTTAAGTCATCGGAACATCATCGCCGACGTCCTTATGCTGAAAGGGGCCATGGGGAAATGGTACTCCAGCGGAGAGGACAAGATTTTGGGAGTATTACCTTTCTTCCACATATATGGACTCACTGGCCTCGTCCACCAGCCTCTGCACCGGGGCATTGAGCTCGTGGTGATGCCAGCTTTCAATCTGGAGGTGTTTTTGAGAGCCATTCAAGAACACAGAATCACTTTCATTTACGTTGCTCCTCCAGTGGTCGTGCGACTGGCTCGTGATGAATTGGTAGACAAGTATGACTTGAGCAGCGTGAAGATGATCACAAGTGGAGCGGCCCCTCTGACCCGCGAATTGGTTGACACCGTGCACAAACGGCTCAAAATCAAAATTAACCAGGCGTACGGATTGTCAGAAACCTCTCCGATGACGCATACTCAAGTAGGTGCCCGACTCGCGTATCAAAGCGCGACTTACTGACTAAATACTTGAAGCCGTGGGACGAGTGGTATTCATCGGTCGGCAGCGTGGGCAAGATGTTCCCCAGCATGACGGCGAAATACATGTCTCCCGACGGAAAAGAATTGGGACCGGGCGAGGCCGGAGAACTATGGCTCGCTGGACCAAACGTATTCAAAGGATATTGGAAGAACGAAGAAGCCACCAAAGACGCAATGACGCCAGACGGGTATTTCAAGACGGGAGACGTAGGTTATCAGGATCAAAATCACAACTTCTACATCACCGATCGAGTCAAGGAGTTGATCAAGTATAAAGGTTTCCAGGTCGCCCCTGCCGAACTCGAGGGCAAACTTATGGATCATCCCAGGATCAACGATGTCGCTGTGATTGGCGTGTACGATGAAGAACAGCACACCGAAGTGCCCCGGGCGTATGTGGTGGCCAGCCAGGGACACGATAGCGAGAAAGGTGCAGAAGAGATCGTGCAGTGGTTGGCAGACAAAGTGGCCAGCCATAAGAGGCTGAGGGGCGGTGTGAGGTTTGTGGACCAGATCCCCAAGAGCGCGGCAGGCAAGATCCTGCGGCGGATGCTGAAAGATAAGGCTAAAGAGGAAGAGAAGAGCGCCAAAGCCAAGTTGTGAGGTCAGTCACCAATGCTGCTGATCTGCTACCGATCGATAAGTGTCTGATTTGTAGTACATGCGAACTTGTGAGGTAGGACAAAGTACGTACGAGGAGAATTTCCATAGAGATTGCAATCGCATAAGCTTGCATAGCAGGCGCAGAGCCAAGCCCAGACAAGGCGAGTACCAAGCTTTTTCCTTTGGTGATTTCCGAGGAAGCGTGGATTCTTAACCTTGTGATTTCAAGCAAATACAGACCGCACCAAAAGAATCAACGGAACCTCGCAATGTTCTCTCACAAAGGCGACCAATACTCTATCCGCACCCTCTACACGTGCTGACAGTCGCACGGTAATGTTCGATGGTGACATTATGGGAAGTTTCCACCCAAAAAAAAAAAAAAAAAAAAGAATTGAACTGGGGCCACGCGTCCTTCAAGAGCGGACACCGGCCATTTTCCTGATGGCTGGCCAGGTTGCTTTAGTCCTACCAGCCTCGAGGCTCTCTTTTTGGCGGCAGTCATCCCGAATCCCAGCTTTAGCGTTACAATCGGAAACTCCTCGTCCTAGCCATCCCCTATCCGACCACTCATAAACTCCCTCAGAGATCCGCGATCGGAAGATGAGCACGGATCCACCATCGGCGTCTTGTTCGATCAACTACACACCAGTGTCAAAAAGGGACTAGAATGGACTTCGATACCTGGCCATGGACAAGGTCAATCTTTCAAAGAATACGCTACAGAATCGACAGCAGCAACCAACCAGTTAAACCGACGCCGTTGAAGCCCAGCGACAGCGATTTGGGAGACACCAATGCCACCACCGACCCATATTCCAGATCTTTGTTATCTTAATGCAATATCATCCTCGTCCCTGAACCCCACTGTGATGGAGACCACTCATCTTTCTGCGTCGACTTTCTTCTTTGGTTCCAGCCGTGTCACCTTTCCATACCCTGAATGGTCTCTATCTCTCTGTGGAAACGAGAACAAATAAACAATGTTTTGCCCGTACATGGTTTCATCTGTAGATTTTGTGGCTCCAAATATCCGAATCGCAGCCTGGGACACAGAGGATCATTGAATTTCGCATTCGAGATTTGGAGAGGTCGTAATCATTCAGCCCGATAGTCTTGGGCTTGAAGCAATATAGAGCAAAACGAGCGCGAGAGGAGGAAAGATCCAGTGAGTTATACTGGCTGACACGCCTCGCGCGATCATCATATCCATCCACTTCGATGGATTCAACTTGCTTATGAAGACCCCGCAGCCATCACTTCCACGACTTTCCATCCATAATTAGCTGAAACCCCATCACCGTTCATTCGCCCACAATATCGCGTCCCAGCTCGGATCTCGATTTGTTGGCGTGTTTTTCAATATGTTTCTGCACTTCCTCCCTGAACGCAACCTCGTCCCAATAATAATTCAGTGTCACAATTGTATTGATTGGGTCAGTGAATTCAGGGACAAGAAGAAGGCTGAATACAGTGTCGAGAACTTGCTTGTTGCTGGTGTCGACGGTCCAGTTGCGGTCGAAGATGGAGTGGCTAGATAGGAGACTGGGGTTAGCGAAGCAGAGAAAAGTGGTAGGAAAGGGAGAAATGGCTTGGTGAGACTGACCATATTCTCCCGTGTCTATTGACGTTAGGGTGGAAGATAGGAGTGACGAATCGACCACTTGGAGGTCGTCGCGGATAGTCTTCGCCCATATCCAGGTACAGGATAAATGCTCCACTCGCATACGCTGATTCACTTGGGCCTTGAAGTACAATCTTCCAGAATCCCATGTTGTTTTCTGAGACATACACATCATATGAAGGGTGAGGATGAGTGGCAATGTCGCGAATCTCCAAGAGTAGTCTCCGAGACCAAGTTGAGGAGCCCGATGAACTTGATGACTCACGGAGCCGACGATGTACGGTGTTTTCGAAACGGCCGATTCGAACAAATGTATCATTGAGGTTCTTATGAGTCTTGCGCGCTGGATATTGGTCTCTAGTAACAGGGTCCGGTATGGCGTGTCGGGTTGACTGTGAAAACCACTGATGGGTGGGCCGACTCACAGGTGGTCTCTCATGTATAGAGAGAACAGGCTCGAGTTCGCACAGAGCAGACGCTTCTTCGATAGAGTTTGGTACAAACTTGTAGCCACCAGTACGATACGAGAGTGTTCGCAATTCAGAATTGTCTTCTTCACCGATGCAAACCGAGTCGACTACAATCTCTTGCTGCGCAAGTCTTCGACAGACATCTTCGACCTTCTTGCCGGAAGACGTATCTTCGCCGTCGGATAGACAAATGATTCTTTTCTTGATCGTTCCGTAGCTTCGACCCACCTCCACAAGATGATCAGCTGCGAGATCTATGGCATCCCATAAAACAGTATTGCCGTTCGCATCCATTCTGTCCACTGCTTGACGGAAGTTTTCAATCACGTCCGTCAATTTCTGAGAGATTTTCGTGTCTGTTCCGAAGGTCACTAGGCCGACATTGGTTGGGAAATTGTACGCGATCAATCGATTGATAAATGCGCTAAAAACCTGTTTAGTCACGGCCAGTCTGGTCAGGGTTTTCTGCTTTGCGAGTTTCTGCTGCTCATGGATTTCCGGATCAACATAATCGTACAAGCTGACCTTCAAAACACGACAACGCCGATACTGCCCGTCTCCGGATGTTTCTCTATTTGGTTGACCAGTCCCCGAAAATGAGTGATTAGCATGAGGAGCGTTTCGATTCCTCGCCGAATCACTCAGACTTTCAAAAAGGGCTTCATTTTCTTTGATCTCAGTTCTGGAGAGGTCTCTCAAAAGAGAAGACAAAGAAGCCCAAGCGTCCTGATCGTGGCCAATGCAAGCATTGTCGCCACCGTCTCGCAGCCCACTCCATACTGTCATATCGTGGTTCGAATAGGGCCGAGCCTTGCACTGAACCAAGTAGCGCCAGTTGCGAAACAAGATCAAAGTCATGGTAAACTCTGAATGGAGAGGCACCCAGAAGTTGAATTTTGCACCAGAAAACCTTCCCCCTCGGTAGACACGAATCAAGCACATTTCCTCGGATCCTCCCAAGGCTCCTGGGTTTTCTGCGGTAGGGGTGTGGTTGGGGCTGATGGTAATTGTTTGGTTACCAGAAACTCCTCGTCGGACCATGTTCTCTTCAGAAGAAGGTAGGTAAGTACCTCCCACGTATAAGGAGAATCTGGGATAGAGACCGCGCATGCCTCGGAACGCAATCTTGTGCAAATCGAGGAGCGTTGCCGTCGCGGGTACTTGCCGAGTAAATCTGACCGTAGGTGCCACAAAATCGATCACGGTTTTCGACTGCCGCATACTCAATCGAGTGCGTTTCGGCGTGGATGATAATGATTCCATGACATCTTCTGCCCTCACCCAAGATTTGATCTGGTTTGCCAACACCTGCTTATGCCTCAAAGTGATATTCTCGATCGGAAGGCCGCTCAGCGGGGAGCTCCTTCGAATTCGATACCATCTCTCGATTGCCTTTCTATCAAAGGTGAAGCCATCTGATGTATCTACCGGGTCTTCAAAGACAACCTGACTGATGGGACAAATAAACTCTTGAGGAATGACACAAAAATCACCCATGTCAACCGCATTCTGGTCCTCCTCTGAGGTAGGGGCGGAAGGTAGGTCGTCACCATACAGCCAACGGAACTCTTTGGATTCGAAGTGAGGATTTCTGGCGGTGAAGATCAAGAAATCGCACAAAGATTGCTCATGTACGTTAAGTCCGGTGAGTGTTCTTCGCAAAGAGTTCATTTCCTGCCGAGCTGAGGTATTGTTTCGGGAGTAGGTCGATGTAGCCCATCTGGATATACCACGCTGCTTCTGGGCCAGATTTGCGAGGTGTCGACTTGTGATGCCTCTGAGGTATTCGATCACTTCTTGTGCGGCGTCTCGGGTACGTGATTGCGGGTAGTGATGAACGATGTGAAGGATATCTTCGTATGCCTCATGATCACAGACCCAGGACTTGATCTCTTCCAATGTAACATCTGTATCATCTTCGTCATCAAGGACAACATCACCATCAACTGTAGATGAGCTGGGAAGGCTGTCATCGTCATTCAGCTCTGCAAAATCGGAAGATCCGTTCATACTGTAGCTGCAGTCCACGCAGAAGACCACCAATTCAGTTGGAGTGGCATCTTTACGGCGGTACGTTGCACTGAACAGATCAAAGACGTTTGTACCATCTTGTTCACGGGCCCGAAGTATGGGCTCCAGTAATTGAGTGACAATGTTGACGTCGGCATTCTCTTCGACTCCGGTCAGAGGGCGAAACACCGCATGGTCGTGACCAGGAGCAGCACAAGCAGCTCTCCCGGTGTACACCGCCATGTTTCCATGCCGATCAAGGGTTAGGCATGGAGCTCTTGCATTCGAAAGGTGCCGAGGGGCGACGACGACGAGTTTTGTCTCTTCACACAGCGATGCAAGATATGGGATATCAGCAGAAAGCTCCTTCAGATCGAGGGATGAACTAGCGGAAGCTGTATGGAGTTCAAGTGCTGCGCTTACGGCATCTGCTTCATAGTAAGGCGTTTCCAATGCCACGCCCCCGTAGAGCAAAGCCACGCGGATGCGTCTTGAATCATCTTCACTGCAATCAGTCAGATAGCAGGAAGGGCTATGTTTGAGAGCACTAGAGGCAGAGAGGGCATTGAAAACACTTCTGTCGGCTAAGCCAAAGTTCGTCAAGACTGGGTTCGTGACCGGTTCTAGGGTTTTGATGTCTCTCAGATCGATGGTGTGGTATGCGGCGATGTAGGGAAATTTTGAACTAGAAGTCGAAGCAGAATTCATTGTTTCCCCCTTGACGGTTTCTGCTTTTCGTACACGATGCAAAATAAGTCCAAGGACCAATCTGGCGCCTTCCAACCTGCGTCTCACATCACTACCAATAAGACTCAGAGGGATTAATTCCTCGGCAACCGCGGCAAGACTCTGGACAAGAGCAGCACTTTCATTTGATTGCAAAGTCTTGCCATCCATCAATATGTGTGTAGCTCGGACCGCTGGCGGAAAACGGGTGAGGAGGTGGACGGCCTTGAGGATCTCATTCTGACGGACGTCGTCGAAGTCTTCAGAGCCAATAATGTGAGCGAATACTCGAAGGGAAGCCAGAGCTGCAGCCATGCCACGATCAGATTGAACAGTAGGCAGTTTCCAGTGTGACGCAGCAGTGAACATTGCATCTTGGCTTTTGGCATGCTTTTCACTGCCGGTGGAGGTCCAGTGGACGGCGTAGATTGTCAGAACACCGTTTACGGCCAGGTCGGCTAATCTCATATCCTTCATTGTCAGATTGAGATTCGCGGTATTGATAGGCCCTTCAATAGTGTGAAGATCGAGCTTGACACGGCAAAGATTTTCGCCAGCCGGGATAGTATCGGAATCATGCTTGTGTCTGTGAGAAGAGCAGACCGCGACAACAGGCAGCCGTGTATACATATTTTCATCACCAAAGCCACCCTTATAAAAAACAGCCTTTTCATCGGTGAAGTTTTCTCCGAAACGTTCAGTGAGTCTGCCCATCAGGGCCGAATGATGGTTGGATGTCATCTCAAGTCTTTCGACATTACCGTGTCCAGAGACGACCAGAAGGTGTCGCGAAGACAGTGGCTGTGGCTGGTTCGTGGAGTAACACGATTGGGGGCAGTCGAAATCTTCTCCGGCAGAGAGGCATTTTGAATGGATCGTATGTCCACACGGAAGATCTATCCGGCGAAGTACATACGCCTGGCAGATGCCACCATCGTACATCGTGGTATGAGTTGCCAAAGGCTGAGAGCATTTGGCACAGTTCCGATCGGCCGTGGGGGCTGAATATTGGAAGGCACAGCTAAACATGGTATGTCCATTACAAGTAATCTTTTCCCAGATTCCTCTCTTAACCAGGAGCTCCGCTAATTTGCAATTGCATTCCATCTTCTCCCAAGAGTCATCAGACGGGACGGATGGTAGGTGAAGGTGATGCGCAATATCGGACTTGAGCTGTGCCAATGTGGTAGAAGGTGGATAGTGTCGGCCCTCTTGCAACGAGGTCATATGACGAGTTTCAAGATTTCGCTCGGCTATCTCAGGTGTGACAACTCTGATTTGAAGTGCATGTTCGGCCGAGGAGAGGTCGTCATCTTTGAATTGTGCAGATATTCTCCCTGACGGTCCGTCAAAGAAGACGATGAAGAGGACATCAGAGGTTGTGATCACGTCTTGTACGACATCTTCTGGGTCGACCAAGAAGCCCTCTTCAGAGCCTAGGCAGAGTTTCAAATGGTCTTGTCGGATGTTGGAAGGGAGGGAGCAATATTTTGAAGCGCGCCGAATCACAGCTGCAGTGAGGTCTTGAAAGGTAGAACTGCCATCGAACGGGAGCACAAGATCAAGCCTATCACCTTTAGGAGGGATCAGGACGATCTTGTACGGCGCCATGGCGCCTGTCAGTACCAGAGGAACAGCAAAGGGAGGGAGAAATCTCGCGTCATGTAGTTGTCGAAGTGGAATGAGAGATTCAGAGGGTCAGGAGAAGAATTTTGAGATATCAAAATCGACGTGTTATTTTTTGCAGGACAACGCTGAGATACCGCCAAGGACGGTCGAGCCAGAGCAGTGACAGGGATAAGGATGTGGCAGAGCGAGAATAATCAGTGACTAAATAACTCAGGTACCTTCATTCGCTTCTGACCTGCTTCCTCGAGTGATAACCCCACTTTTGTTCGGGTGAATACGAGCGCCTTAGCAAGGCGCAAGGCGCAAGGCTGAATCCGGTGTGCTCCCCCCACGAGTCCAGGCCAATTAGATGCAGGCGGCATGACACGAAATCCTGCAAGCAAAGTGATGCCTTGTTGCACTGCATAGGGTACACTGTCAGGGTGAAGGCGGTCCTGACAAACACCGTCTCTGAAAATTTCCTGGTCGCGCGATTCTCATCCGGCTTTGTTTTGGTGTTTAGTTGTCCGAACAATTCTCCATCTGGGAGGGCTCGGTTCAGCCTGCTTGATGCTAGTACAAAATTTGAAAGTGGTCAGTGAGAATTGACGAAGCTTCTATCCTTGGATAGTCAATGATCGGGGGAGGGAAGAGACGGACGGTTTATCACATGTCCTATTTCCCATCGACAGTCTGAGCCCATCCCCTCGGCCATCTCTTCCTCGAGTGCATTCCGTACTCGTGGATACGCACCACGGCTACATGACTTTGAGGATCCTCATCTCGAGTCATCCCAGAACCTTAATGGTCGAAGCACCTGGACGAATGACGGTCCTCAGGTGGAAAGGTGCAATCAACCATAGCGCTTGAGCTTCCAATGGCTTGGCAAAGAAAAAAACAAGGGTTGAACGAACTGGGTGACCGATTTCGTCCGCAAGTCAAACCACTTAGTTTTCGGGAAAAAAAAAAAAATCTCATTTCCTCTCTGCCTCTGGAACAGGACCTTCCTTGAATTTCACTTTTCCGCAACCAAAAACTATTGTTTCCAATACGCTCTCGTCAAAATGTCCTACGACACATGGCAAAGCCCTCTTGGGGCACGGTACGCCAGTAAAGAAATGCTCACATTATTCTCAGCTCGCACTCGTGCCTCGACCTGGCGACAACTTTGGATTTGGCTGGCAGAAGCCGAGAAGGAGCTAGGTCTTGACATCTCAGACGAGGCCATCCAACAGATGGAGGCGGCTAAGATCATGTCTGATGAGGACTTCCAGGTAGCCGCAGTGGAGGAGAAAAGACGCCGCCACGATGTAATGGCACACGTCCATGTCTTTGGGCAGAGAGCTCCTGCGGCTGCGGGGAAGATTCACTTGGGGGCTACATCATGCTATGTGACAGACAATGCGGATTTGATCTTCCTCCGAGACGGCCTTTCTCTTCTCTTACCCAAGCTGGCCAAGTGTATCAGAAAGCTGTCTGACTTTGCAACTGAGTACAAGGCGTTGCCATGCCTGGCCTTCACTCATGGTCAACCTGCCCAACCTATCACCGTTGGCCGACGAACAACACAATGGATCGAATCCCTATTGATGGATTTGAGGAACATTGAACGAGCCAGATCGGATCTCCGCTTTAGAGGGGCCAAAGGAACCACCGGCACACAAGCATCTTTCCTTGAGCTCTTCCACGGTGACCATGAAAAGGTACGGCGGCTGGACGAGCTCATCACCAAGAAAGCCGGATTCGCCAAACGGTCAATTGTCTCGGTGCAGACATACAATCGTAAAATTGATTTTGACATTGCCAGTGTCCTGGCGTCGTTGGGAACAACATGCGAACATATCGGAACCGACATCCGACATCTGGCCATGCTCAAGGAAATTGAAGAACCTTTCGAGAAAGACCAGATAGGATCGTCCGCAATGGCCTACAAACGAAATCCCATGCGGTCGGAACGTATGTGCTCTCTCGGGCGAAAACTTTCATTCCTTCCCCTCGGATATGGTGCGACATATGGGCACCAGTGGTTCGAGAGATCGTTGGACGACTCCGCAATTCGAAGGATTGATGTCCCAGAAATGTTCTTGATCGCAGACGCATTGTGTATCCTCCTTGAAAACGTGTCTTCAGGTCTGGTTGTGTATCCAGCAGTCATCAGCAGCCGTCTGCAGCAGGAGCTCCCATTCATGGCAACAGAAACAATGATTATGAGGATGAGCGAGAAAGGCGCCAGCAGACAAGAGACCCATGAGCAGATTCGAGTCTTGTCCCACCAAGCCGGTGCGGCCGTGAAACAAGAAGGCAAGGCGAATGACCTGGTCGAGCGGGTGAAAAAAGAGAAATATTTTGAACCCATCTGGAATGAACTGACCGAAGACGACTTGCTGAGCCCAGCCAAATTTGTTGGGAGATCTGCTGAACAGGTTGACGAATTTGTTCAGGAAGAGGTTGAACCGGCTCTGGCGCCATACAAGGATCTGATTCTGAACAGTGGCACTGCTGAAATCCACGTTTAACCAAACGGTCAAAAGGATGGCAATCGCTTTCGAGGCAAAGCAACCCGGACAGTGCTTTGAAAGGATATATAGACTTCATGATACCCCCAAAAGCTCTTTCAAGGTCAATCTTGCAAATCATTTTGCGAACCCTAGCAATCATGAATCGGTCATGTCGTGAATCATTTTCCACCGTCTTTGTTGCTCCTCCATCTTTCGCATCTGGGATGTTTGAGGCCCTGATGTGCCGTTTTCGTGGATCGCACCATTAAGAGCGGTAGTTGTCCTCAGCCTCTTCACGTCGCCGAGAAAGTCTTCAGCTTTCTGCTTGAGTCTGATGCATTCTTTGATTTCCCTCTGGCCATCTTCTAAAATTCCCTCGAGCATTTCCTTCACGCTCTCACGAGCTTGATGCGGTCGATACATGTTTATCACCACGTGAATATTCAAGACCAATTGTCTGATGTCCTCCATCTTTTCTTCATGTTTCGTAGGATCGAGGGACAATACGCTCGTCAGTTCGAGAAAGTTGAGGAGAAGAGACTTGGTAAGGGTACTCAACAGGACAGCGTGATTGAGGTTCGGATTGTCAGGATTGAAAAGGAGTTGCTCGGTAGGTAAGGACGAAGGCTTGGTAGGATCGATGACTTGCTTTTGGCCGAACGCGGTGTAGAATTCCGCTGAATCTGGTGGTGGACGCGGTGGACGCAAATAAGCCAGATGTAAGGGCAGCTTTTCCTGTGGCGCATCGGATGTCTCAATTTTCTTCAGTTGTTCCTCGTTGGCAATGGTGAAATGCCTCCAGAATGGGGGTGGTGCAGGAAAGGGCGCCTCGGGGAGTTGCTGCGGCTGCTCTTGTTCCGCCATGTTGCTCAAGTTTTGATGTCTTTCTCGAAAAGGTGAAATTATATAAGACCTCCTAAAAGATCGCTCACGTGCACATTGTGTTAGAGCACGGGATTGCGAGAGCGTGTTGGTGGTTGGAGGAGGACCAATAGAGAGGGGCAATTTGCGGGATGATGTGGTCTTGTTCCGACTTTCCCTTTCATAGTGTATGTGATTTGGGCTGCTTTCATCAAAATGATGTCGTTCTAGGGCTTTCAAGCCCAGTCATTCTTACAAAAGCCCACGAAGCTCCGATGAGGTCCTCTACAAACGATGCGCCTGGGATGGTAGGCGCCATACGACGCTTCTGGCAACGGTCCTATGCCTCCGACTATGTTGGCTTCGCGCTGCTCATGGCAGCCTATCTATATGTGAGTGACTATCGCCACCCTTGAGCACCTGAACTTAAGATATTCAGGTACAATTTTTCGTCGAACCTTTCCACCGAATGTTTACGCTAGACGATCTCACCAAACAATACCCTCACGCCCTTGTCCAACGGGTCTCCTCAGGCGAGAACATCCTGTATGCTGGTGTAGGACCGTTGATTCTCATCATTGTCTGGGCTCTACTGTTTCGACCTGGGCTTCACAAGACGCATATCACGGTTCTCGGCCTTCTCATCAGCCTCTTTCTGACATCGCTCCTCACCAACATCATCAAGAATGCCGTCGGTCGTCCTCGTCCGGACCTAATAGCACGTTGCAAGCCAAAACCAGGGACGCCCGAACACGAGCTCGTCACGATTTCGGTTTGTACAGAAACAGATTACCATACGCTGCACGATGGCTGGAGAAGCTTCCCAAGCGGGCATAGTAGTTGGGCGTTTTCTGGACTTGGATACTTGGCCTTTTTCCTTGCAGGACAGCTGCACGTCTTTCGACCATATGCAGATTTCGCCAGAGTTTTGATCTTTTTAGCACCATTCGTGGGTGCATCGCTCGTTGCGATGTCACGACTTGCTGATTACAGACACGATGTCTTCGATGTGACATGTGGTAGTATGTTGGGACTTTCAATTGCGTACTTCTCTTATCGACGATACTATCGTCCCTTGAAGCACCGGAAATGCGATGTGCCATATCCCAACCGAGCAGACCATGCTTCCGGAGGGGCAGCAAACAAAGTCAGAGATTTGGAACAGCAGATAAATGAAGACTTCACGTTGGATGATCTCTCCGAGGACGAAGCACAGGCGCATCTTTTGACGAGTTCGGGGCCATCGAATACAGATAGAACAGAAAACAGACACCCGCCATAGTGTGGGCATGAATGAATATCTTGTTTATTCGGCGTATTTAAATAGACCTTCATAGAAATTTTCGTCATACCACCATGATCCCCCTATTCGCCCACAACCAAGGCTTGTGCATTCACTAAAATCATACCGATCTTGAGGCCATTTATGTTTACCCCTGGCATCAACTCGTGCTGTAGGCTCTCAAGGCTTCACATCACCGTGCATGGAATGATACAGCAGTCGCACTCATAGTCACCACAGTCGCAAGGGATGCATGGTTTGGTCGGGCCTTTGACACCCTTGGTGATGCTTGACGTGGAGGAAGTAGACAAAGGAGGCATTGTGACTGGGCTGGGATCGGGTGAGTTCTCGACCTATTCAATGTCAATACTGGGGTGGTCATATCTGATGGTATACGTACTTGTCGACGGCGTTCGATCGATGTTTACAATGAAAGTTTGATCTTAGCGTCCTCGACGCGTTTGAACGGCTGGAGGGAAGGCTGCTGCTGGTTGATTTATTCCAAGCAGGAACAAAAAGTTAAGGGGGGTTGGAGCAGGGTCAGTTACCTGACGTAGCACTTGGCGAAGAGTCCTTCAAGTATCGGTGGTGATGACGACTGCAAAACACGCAAAAGCTGTTGCGGGCTGTGCCCCGCCGCCAGGCGGCTTTGAGTGCCAAGCAAAAGACCAATTCGTGCAAAGATGTTTCAGTAACCTCACTGACAATCCCATAACGCAACGGAAGACGATATCGAGATTGCACTAAATAAGGCCTTGCGCAGAGCATCCAGAATAGAGTGCATTGAATCAGTCGACTCCGAAGGAAATTTTACTCCTCGATCAGACAAAGCATGTTGGGAACTCAGATGTCACGATTGGTGATGTGATTGAGGACGGAAGTGAGGAAGAGTTCGAGGAAACGAAGGACTTTTTACTCCTTCCTGAGAACGAAACACGTGAAAGCTGCTATCGCCTAACCGGTATCAGCAATTGCATTCGAGACCTAACAGGAACCCCCAGGGAGTCCGAGCCGCGAGGTTATCTGCTCAAGGAAAGGAATGAAGCGGAGTACGGCCCGCCTGTCGTGGTGACGAACGACCCTCTCACCCCTGAGATCGAGTTCTTCAATGGGAGACCACAGCGCGGCATTATTGCCATGTTCGGACTCGCCATACGCCTGACAGACTTTAGCAGGGATGATAATACAGGTAAGATATAGTGTCGACAACTTTATTGTTGATTTCGAATCAAGTACCCACCCCACCGAGCTGCTGGACTAGAAATTGACATTTGACTGCTAGTACAGCTCTGCGAAGACAAGGTGACGTAGCCTACCTGTACGCATTTCAGAAAGTTATATTGGAGATTCCGGATGGAGTTTCCATTGAAGACGGTTGGCAAGTGGTGTTTTGACGCAAGAAGTTGACCTTTTTCAGATTCGATGCATATTGGATAACTGAAAACAGAAACTAATGTAACCATGGAATTTTGTCTTAACACTATCACATGACAGGGTTAGTTGGGTCCCTTGCTTCTTTTTGACTGAAGCATCTGAACTGGCCCACACGTACCAACTCAAAGAACATCGTCACATTACGAAGACGGCTTCGTTGAGACTCTCTTCCGCCATTCTTGCGCCCCGTACCTCGTCTCGAACATTGTCTCGCATCGCCACCGGAGCTCTTCGCCGACAGAGCTCTCCCTGGCCACCAGTGACGACTTCCATCTGACGACGCATTGAGTCGTCCTAGCTTCTCCTAAGTAGGCGTCCTCGATGTCCAAATCCCAAAATCCCAACCATCCAAGTCGTCCAGCATTCAGACTCTGGTCGCGCGCCAAGGATGGCTACAAAACACCTATCGGAACGGACGGTGGCCTCATGCTGCCAGGACCGAGAGACATGAACACGTTCTTCAATACAGAGTCATTCGATGACGACACCGCCTGGCTCAAAGACGTACCTGAATGGAATCTCGGTTCCAATATGAACGATATGTGTTATTACGCTGCATCACATGGCCGTCCAGCGGCGATCTACCGAGCAGACTAAAACAGGAAACATTGTACATCTGGTGAAGTCTGCACATCCAGCACAGAGCCTTCCATGCAGACGAACTAGTTAGTTGGCCCATGCGGGTCCGGCCAACGGCAGCTGGGACCTTAAAGAGACCTCAGGCCCCACCTCCTACCTCCCATGCATACTACCGTACAGTACTTTCCCACCTGGATTTCCACCGACTCCGCCACCATAGGCACAACAGACCTTCACAGAGGCCCTAGTGATCCACTCGAAGCTCCAGGGCGCTCGCTGATGCGGCTGTGCCACATTAGTGCGTCAAGGCGCCTTCGAGCACGTCGGGATTGGTATGAAGATTGTCCTGCGCTGGGAGTGCTTGAGTTGCTAATTTTGTTGAAAAGGTGGGTGAGAGAAGCTATTGAGGCCTCTGTCGGTATCTTCAACACCGAAGCAGCCTTCAAATTGAAAGACGAATTCACATCTTCGCTCAGAATATGGCTGATAGTCTTTGCTTCCGCGACGCCTTCTTGCGCACCCAGTCTGCTGCACCTGAAGTGACCACTCCGAGAATCACTCAAGAGGAATATTTACGACATCTGGTCAGGCACATGTGTAGCGTTCGACATCCTTCCGACTCGAAACGTGATCACTTTGTCTTTCAATTCGAGCCAGTTGGCAACTGCCTCCGTGAGTTGGCTTTGAATGACGATTATGAGCCGCTGAACGGTATGTGGGACTTACTTGTGTGGATTGACAGCGCTCTAAGTTGAGACCTCAACAACACAGAGGCCGAGGCTCAGCAATATCACCAACTCCTCGTAGCTGCGCTCCACGGTGACCTCGAAACTGTCACCTCAACTTTTGACGCCGTTCGCCAGCTCCGCGCACCTAACCTCGATCCTCTTCAACCCGTGGCGGCAGTGGGAGCGAGGGCAGGCCACATGTCTATCGTCAACTTTGCCCTCTCCCGCGGCGCCAAGCGTAATCGAAGACAGAGATCCCAATAAAGTCGGGAAAGGCCCGTACCCTGGATTCTCGATAATGAAGCTCGATGAGAGTATTGGGCGCTAGTGTGTGATTTGGAGTTCAATCAGAATTAATTGCTCCGATGGATGAGCCAGTCCTTCATCTTTCGGCATGGAATTTTTGGAAGAGGGAGAAGGAACATTACTCTTTAGAGTCTACACAGATCAATACTGAATTTCCCAACGCCGATGGATAAGGGAATAATTTGTATGCAGGACCCAAATTCCGCAGGAGCACGTGGTTGCTGCTCCTCTGTCGGATGACCCGAGACGCCCAGATACTTTCTACATGATGTTATCACCTGCATGAACGTGCTTCTTGCCCATCCAATAACCGCCACGTCCCAGCTTACCAATGTCTTGCCGCTCTGGATGCCCTTACCGAATTTCCACTCTTCCAGAATACGGCTTCTTTTTTTCGATCGGAGCATGATGGGGCGAATAGTGACCACACAGAAAATAGGCGTTCATCTAATTCGAAATAAACTTCCTCTAAGCTATATTCCTCCATCTTAAGTACCGGACGTGGCACCAAAGAGCTATGCTGCCTGTTTAGCCTCAATTAAATTACATACTTTTACAAAAGAGCGCTTTTATCACCATGCGTATTGATGTTATCTGAACATAGGACACGCCGGATACAATGGTTAAAACAAATCTGAAATCTCTAATCCAACCAGCCATTTGTCCCATAGTCCTCCAAGATCCGACCGCTCAATCGGGATTATGACAGTCCACAGCGCTTTCTGTCACTCTGGAAGACTCGAAGTAGATTGAACTTTCAATCGAAGAGGGAAGCCTCGACTCCCCTGACGAATACTACGTCTGCGGCGACCCTCGTGCCGTCGCTGATATAAAGGTGAACGATTGATTTTTTGCCACAGGCCAAAACCTATGTCTGGCGCTTCAGTATGTTTGGTTGCACTTTGCTGCATCTGGAGGAGGAGCGGTGTGGGAGGATCCAACACGTATAGTCACCGGGTAGCACCCCAAACAACTGTGTTTGTGGGTCAATGCAACATGCATCAAGTCAAAGCGATCTCACAGACCGGCTCGTCGCATGCTGGGATGACAAGGTAGTCGCGGACCAAGGATGTCACATATCCGGTTATCACATGACACAAGGTTTGCTACAGACTAAGCCTCGAGCTAAAACCAAAACCTTGGGATAATCCTGAAACTCAATCCAGTTCGCCTTTCAGGTCGCCCCATCTTGCATGAGCTGGGTACACTGACTCTCTCCACCAATCCACCGCCGACATTTTGTCCTACGAAGGGATGCTCCAGCTGGGGCGGTGTGAAAACCCACAACAACCCAGATGCCACCTCGAGCCACAACGGACTCATCCCCAGCAAATACGCACTGGGCTTTAGACCGAACACAGACATTCACTAGCACATTGACATGACACAAGAACACCTGCTATCGTTTACGGGATCCGTACATTTACGTATACCATCATTGGCCTCCTCCAATGTTGCTGCGGTATGACGAACCAGGATATGGACAGCTGGGTCATATCTTGACGAGATCCTCTTTTCACATTGAACAATAGAAGAAGACTTCAGATATGCAAAAATGCGAGTCCCACTAAACTGCTGCTTGCATCTCACTCTCTTCTTGCATGTCACGGTGTGTCTCGCAATTCCAGAAGCGACAGAGTCAACCCAGAGCACAGCCGCAAGTGCTCCGGCTCCGACCATTTTCAATGGCCCAATGATGCCGTCGAATCGAAACTACGGATTATTCGACCGTCCAATGCCACAACCACTATTTGATGGCAGAAACCTCTAGCCAGCCTTTAATCATTGGATTGAGCAACCTAATCTCTTAGTCCAGTTCTCCGAGATCAAGCACCTTCCATTCAGGCCCGAAGGTCGCCATTGCTCTATTCCAGCGTGGTGCGGTAACATGCAGCCTTGTTGTTTGCCAAGCTGTGAGACTTTCACGTGTTTCGGCTTGAATCGATCCAATCGCCAAAAAGGGGTGCTTGTCGGGTGGAAGCTCCGTCACCCTACCTGCATGATGACGTCCTGTTGTTGCGACAAAATCTTTTTTCGTGTCAAAGATTCGTCTTCTCATCTTTCCTTGCTCATGATCGTTCACTCTTTCTAGAACTGTGAAAACATCCACTTATGCCATGGCTTTCACCCCGATCTCCTGGTTGTATTCCCTCATCCAATGGATTCTGGACATGGTCTTCTCGCCCAGTCCCCCTCCCCCGGGAGCCCATTTGCGTCGGCCAAAAATCGCCGTCGTCGGTGCCGGTCTCTCCGGTGTCTCAGCGGCTGCACATTGTGGAGGACACGGGTTTGAAGTTACGTTGTTTGAAGCAGAAGGCAAAGATCGTCTTGGGGGGATATGGACTCATGTCAACACCACATCAGGACTCCAGATCCACAGTTTGATGTACAGGTTTCATCCTTCGATCAAGTGGAGCGATGGATATCCCAAACAGAACCAGGTCGTCAACCAAATCCGACAACTGTGGCATAGATATAGCCTTGAAGAGAGAACCAAATTCAACACTCGGGTCGAAAGAGTCTACAAGGACAAACAGGGCCGCTGGATCATCAACGACCCCTCAAACGGCAGATTTGACGGTATCATACCAGCGATTGGAACTTGTGGAGCCCCTAAAATAGCCCAACTGCCAGGTCCAGAATCTTTCAAGGGCGAGATCGTACATTCCTCCGATCTAGATAACAGGGAAGCGAAAGGGAAGAAAATTCTGATTGTTGGTGGCGGGGCCAGCGCAGTCGAGGCCTTAGAATGGGCTGTGAACACCGATGCCGCGGAGATCAAGGTATTATCTCGATCCGACAAATGGATTATACCTCGGAATGCATTCATCGATGGACTTCTGGCTTTCAACATTTTTGGTCAGGAAACACTTCTGTCCTGGATTCCGGAGAATCTGCTCCGCATCTTCTTCTATCGAGATCTCAAAGATATAGCTCCAGCGGACAAAGGTCTCTTCACGGAAACTCCAATGGTAAACTCCGAGATCTTCGACCAAATTCGAGCGGGCAAAGCAGCCTGGTTACGAGGCGACATTGAAGAAGTTCGAGAGAACGGGATCCTTTTCAACCACCGAGCAAAGGGCGTCCCCAAAGGCGGGCCCGGCCTTCACAGACTTGTCGAAGGAGATATGATTATCATGGCTACCGGCTACAAGCGCCCAAGTCTAGATTTTTTACCAGACGAGATCTTCGAGGATGATTATCTACCACCTCGATGGTTCCTCCAGTGTTTCCCTCCCGCCGCTCCTTCAATTTGTGCAATCAATGCAACATATGTCTCGGCCATTGGGTGAGTACAACGGATGTGTACGCATGGCCTCACAAGCTGATTCTGTACATTAGGACTGTCGGTTCTTATCACATTGGCATCTACACACGAATGTTGCTGATGTTTCTCGTCGACCCTCTCGCGGCCCCTCGCCCCTGGTGGATGAAGCGATGGGTTGACTTCACAAGCGCTATCAAATCTCTGGCTCCAACAAAGGCCTTTGACTTTTTCACATATTCGGAACTTATCTACTGGTTTTGCTTCGTTACGATAATCAATCCTTTCCGATGGAAGTGGGCATTCTTCGTCCTGTTTGGTATTGGGAAAGACCTCCCAGCGAAGATTGTGGGAGAAGAGGATCGATTGAGAAACGGTATGGGCTACATCAAGAGCAAATACGCCGACTAGAAGTGCTTTTGGCGAAGAAAAGGTTGGTGGCTATAGTGGTGCGGATATGAGAGATTCACATGCAACTGGGCACCGCTCACAGGTTTCGGTTAGAAATGACGTCAAGCGAGGCTGCGCCACTGCGGAACAAAAAAAAGTTGATGCATTCGTATTCCTCAAGAATGAACGATCAGTTCCAAAGCTGCAGGAGCTCGTAAATGACTGATTTCACGTCTCTAGTTTGTAACTTCTGCTACTGGTGGCAGCCCTGCCAGTGGTCCATCCATCAAACATTCAGGACATATCCAACCCAGTTCCAAGAAACAACTCGGCTGGACAATATTTCTCTTTATACTTGGAATCTCGGATCATCAACTTATGGATGACCCTGGTATATCTCTACTTTCCCTTCGGCGACCAATATGACCATACGCTAACTACCGTCTCTCCAGTGGCCGAGATTCCTCACATCATTGAGACACTCTGCACAGCTCCGCCAGAGGTGCAGAGAGCAGCAATCGTAACATATTTCACACCCACTGCATCTTTCACCCACCCCTTCTGCCGCACCGGAAGCTTTGCTGGTTCAGTGTGGCTCGTTATAATGATCTACCGCTGGTACAAGATTCTCAGTCCTCATATTGATGTGGCAGTTGACAGCATTGGTTGGTCAATTCACGCCGGTGCTCCAATATGACTGTACTGAGTGAACGATAGCATTTGACAGGGGTAATTTACTCCTCTATGTCTCTATTCACCAAAACTTCAAGCTCCGGATGGTTCCTCTCTACAGCGCTCCGGTCAAGCTCGTCACCGTGCTCCAGCTCACGACGGATCCAATATCTCATGCTCAAGAGATAACGGAAGTTCCAACAACGCCATCCGTGTCTGGACAAGAGAATGGAAAGGCAGAAGAGAAGGTTGGAAGAAAGAAGGTCAACTTCTCTTCTGAAGACAGTGAGAGCAATAAAAGCGGACCCAGTGAGAACTCTTCAGGTCCAGTGTCGAAAGATACCGGAGACGAAGAAAAATACTACATCCAATCCCAAAATGACTTGTATCAGACAAGCGAATTCATCAAGTTCGTCGTACCCTGGGGGATTGGCGTCCTTTTCGTAGTTCTATGGCAATTTTTCGTTACCATCCTTTGTGTCCTTGGAACGAAGTCGTATGATATCTTGATGTGGCTTCCTCACAAGCTCTCCGGTTCTCATTTTGAGGTACTTGACAATCACAACAAGGATGAGCTTGGAGCTGATTGATCCAATGTCGGCAATCGGTATTGTGGCTGACTTTCGGTGAAAAAAGGGCACTGCATTCCAGTATCCACAAAGACATGGTTACAAAGATGACTCGGCCCGGGCTGGCATGGGTGGGAAATAAACACAAAACCACACACAGGAAACATAGACAGCCTCCTGTATACTAAGTCGGCATAATAGAGGGAGACATCGACGGGGGCTGACTATGGGATAACCATCTTAATAGAATAGCCAAGACAACATAAAACTTCGACCAGGCGTTTACGCATGCATGATGTTTCCTTGCACTTGAATCAATGGAGCTGTTACCCTGCATTCACCTCTGTAAAGGCTCTGATCAGATAGATGGAACCTACTTTCCGAGCAGGTCTGGGATCCAGGACCATAGTCCGTCGGTTAGAAAGGAGGGACAAGAGATGGACCCGCAAGACACAGCATGAGCTTTGACTAACGATATTGAAGAAAACACCGAGGCGTCCCTGTCATCAACAAGTAACGAGCTGTCTCCGGATCCCGAAGAGAGGTAGTGCATTGGCGGGAGGAAGGGAAGGCGTTCCAATTGCTTCCAAAAGGGCGTGCGAGTTCTAAGTTTACTTTCCCATCCATGTGGTGCGACCAGTTGTCGATGGCTCTCCGAGCTCATGGCGGCCCACAAGGAAGCTCACAAATCGCAATGGGATGTTGACTCCATGGCCCGCGGACCTCTGGCGGAGGCGGTCTCAAAATGCGGATGATGACAAGCCGGCTGCGGCCAAGGAGTTTGCAGTCAAAGGAACCCGGATCAATCAACAATTCCATTGGTTGAGGTTTCCACGTATGATACGGGATGAAAGCTTGCGTTTTCCTGGGGAAGTCTAGCAAGTGGAAGAAGCGGTGTGACTCGAGAAGCACCATGTACCGGCGATACTGGTTGTCGTGAAAAAATATCCACTCAACCCAATCTGGACAGAAGAAGACATCTCTGTCGTTGCGGTGAATGTTTATATGGTTTATGGAGCACAGTTGATCGGCTGTGGTTTCGACAAGGATTGGCCCCTGCGATTCTAGTTGAATGATCCTAGACCGCGATCCAGATTGTCTGGCCATTGTCGAATTAGCAGTACCCAGAAACTTGGAGAGACTGCATTGAGCCAATTGCTAAATCTCAATCGCGAGTGGTGTAAACCTCGAAACACACAGATACCCACATGTTCAAAGCTAACTGGTGACCTCAATAAGTAGGCCAACCACGCAAAGGAAAACTTACACTCCCAGCTTAATTTGACGTACAGGCAATCACTCAGCGATGATTGGGTTCCGCACAAAACTCGATCAAATCCTGCATCACAGCGGGTAAACCTATGCGGCATCAGCGTAGAATAAATTTGGCGAGTATCCGTGGCGAGATGGGCTTGTCCTCCTCATATCTCGATGTCTCCTCCAAAACTCGGTAGACAAGAATGCTGCACAAGCGAGATAGCTTCAGCCCCCCCCCCCCCCCCCAAAAAAAGGCAGTATCAAGGACTGGTATTTAACTGGCTTACCTTCTGGACAAGCTGGAAACATCTGAGATTCAGAACGAACGGCTGGGTAAGACCGAGTTCAACGAGGCAGACGGGTTACAGGGTCAAATCCGACAGTCGGTGGTGTGACACAGACAAAAAGAGCTTGGATAGCCTTTGACATGTTTGGTATCAGCAGGTCTTTTCCCGACTCTTTCTGCTTTGTGAAATGTCCATTTGGAGGAAGGCGATTTGAGTTCGGATTCGTTGGGTATCAATGCATTTGCGGCGCAGCATATCGCCGTCAGGTGAGTGAGGACGAAGGATTTTGCAGGATTAAACTGAACCTGCAGTGATCTTGAAGCTAGCTCAAGCGACGGGATTCGAGTGGTTCATTTCAAGGGCCACAATGTGATTGTTAAAGAAGCTGTCGCATCAACTTTTGGGTCGCAAACTCTGAAGGCAGCCACATACCGCAACAGGACGTCGGCGATGATAGTACTGTGACAAACGATGCATGTGTTGCTGACTACTGGAAACACCAAGGGCCAAGTCTGACGATTATGTCGATGTACCTGAAAGGATTTGATCGTGAGAGAGAAGAAGTCTCTGAATATGGCGGCGCAGGCGGCGGAGATCGGCAGGTGCAGAGAGCTTCAAAAGCAATACTCCATTCCTGTGCTGGTTTCTCGGCCGGGGTACCAAGTATCATCACCACCGACCTCGAGATTCCCTTTCAGCCATATCGCCTCATGTCGTAGGGAAACCGTCACACCGTTTCTTCTGCTCCTTGGTCAGTCGTACTCAGCCATGTTCTCCGCAGCTGTTCGATTGCCAACCAGCAGGATCTCTGGTGGCTGCACGCCTCACCTTGGGAGAGTAGTAGACCTACCCCTGTCCAAGGGAAGGCAACCAAAGCAGGTCATCCGCCTCATTTTTCTATATCATTGCTAAGAGGATAGAGTACCCCCATCAATTGGACGGGCATTTGTGGTTTTCATGGATCATTGCTCACTCACAAAGCCAGCCCAAAACACTCGCTCCGCCCCCCTCCTAAATGTCAGGAAATCCGAGGCTGCCTTGTCTATTCGATGCAGCCAGTACCGAACATTGACGTTTGAGATGTCCAAACACAAATTTCCTGACTTCGCCCGCTTGATACCCAACGGACGGCGGTGCTCAGTGCACTATTCGTTCCCTTCCGAGTCGAGCTGCAAATAATCAAACAGAAGAGTTGATGACCGAAGAGATGACTTTCACTCAGCTGAGCACAAGTCCTGGTGCAATACCGGAAATTGGTATTGACTAGCATACTGGTATATTAAGGACTCTTTCTGCTCTTTCGACGTAGAACATCTTTTCTGCAAATATCTAAAAATGTCTCGGCTCTCACGGAATTCGCTGAGAATTCAGGCAGATGGAGAAGTGGGCAAGGCAAAGGAGGAGTTTGATGCGAGAGGCAACGAAAAGTTCGGTCTCATTACCTGCCACATTAAATACGGAGCTGACAAAAAAAAAAAAAAAGAAACAGGCCAACAGATGACGAGTCACATTCGTCGTCGGATTCCGCGACGTCGACCTTGGAACGACCTGTTGGGGAACCGGATGCACCCAACGGATCCTCGAACCATGCGACCAAAGACCACAGAACAAATGGTAAGGAAATGGAAAACCATCCAGTAACTCAGAGTACTTACTGGAAATAGCGATGTCATGGAAGCTGGACGGCCAGCCCAACAGAAGATCTTCCGTCTTTTTTCCATCTTTCAGTCATGAGCCTCTGCTTGGTGACAGTGTTAGAGGTTCGAATGGGACGGATCAACGTACGGGGAGCAGGTCACGACGGTCTGACGATCATTCTGATGCAGAGTATCCTCCTTCTCTTTCTAGTAGTGTTGGACAGTCCCACCAGTTTTTGATGGACATGATGACAGAAGAGCCAATATCAACACCGCCATCTAGTATTTCGGTGTCCGAGGACGAGGGAAAACAGCAGAAGAACCACGGGCAAAAGTCAAATGAGTCTTTGAACCGGAACCACAACCATGCACCGGGAAGCGACTCAAAATCCAAGTCCGAGATGCCATGATTAGCCTCTAGAACAGCTCTTAAGCTTCAGGCTGTGGCCAGTTCCTTTTGGTCGGAATTCGATATCCTTTTGGTCAAATTCTTCTTTATTTCCGGAGTTACAGCTTGCGGTTGAAGGTGTTGCCCGTTGCGAGTACAAGATGGGGTTGCCTCACAGCCCTACGGACTACTCTTTTCAGCTCTGTCCTACGTACCGACGCTTATAGGAAATGGTATCCCATGCCAAGGAAAATTGTTTGGTTTCGGAGACTCAGTGGACAAAGGGGGCAGCAGTGCCTTTGGATTTCATTCTTCAAGGCGTGTATTGTTTTTTTTTTTTTTCGGTTTTGGCGGCCGAATGACCTCTATTACGCCTAACCACATTTTAACCATTGACTGTTCCGAATGCAGGAGATGGTTTCGGATCAAACATGTTCGCATTGCGAGGCTCTACTGCCCCTAGGCTGGGATTAGCTGTCGCCTACTAGTCTTTTGGTGTGGCGCCTCAAATGCAGCAATCAGCTGGAGTAGCCTTTGCACTAGCTCTACACCACGAGACAACATCGTTGACATCTCATTGACGCCTTACTCCTTACTCCTGGGGAAAGGGCCGAATTTTTATTGTGGAGAATGGGTTTCCAAACGAAGGTAAGGATCGAATCGTTTGTTGCAAGAGCCTTCTGGGCCTCTGCACCACATCGGCCCTACACTTGAAGCTGAGGGCAATTCGAAGGATATCTCATCCCTTTGCCTACTTAGAAGTCCAGGATTCCGAAGAGGTTGTGCGCCTAAGTGTTTTGGGTTTCATGGTAAGGTTGTATTCGATTGCTCACGGCTGAATTGACGCCTTCCCATATTTTGTTGGTTCGAAACTGCTTCAAACAGGAGTGCCGGACACGATCAGATGCTTCTTAATCCTCGGCGGGGGGGGAGAGCATCTGGAATTTTGTCAGCTGAATTTTTCCCCGCCAGCAAGCAAGCCTTGCTCTTTCACCACGTGACTCCGCAGATGGCTTGTTATGATTGGTTGAAAATTATATGCGATTCTCGATGTGTCTAACCACCCCCCATCCATCCTTCACGGCGGCAACACCGTAATTACCATCTCGATAATTCCCCGGCGAGGAGGCCTCTATAGATTGGTCCAGACTGGAATTTAATGTGCTTCTGATAAGACAATATCTCAGTCCCTCAAAGCCCAGAAAGGTGGTGGCAAAGCAAGGGAGTGCCCTAGATACTTCATATAAACGCACGACGAGGTACTGGCTACAGCGACCCTCAGAGCACCAAATTTGATCTATTTGACAACACAGCCACTCGAACCATGTATAATTCTGACATTACTAGGTGTCAGCTTTAAAGAAATAGTATGAACCCTTCGTTCGAGTGCCTTGAAGGAGGAAGAAGTCCTCATTGGCTCCGGCGGACATATCCGAAGGCCATACACCGCTGTGACCGGAGGTTAAACTTCTTCGTGATAAAACCTTCTCTGCTGCTACCTCAAACAATGATGGACCGGTAGACTGAAAACTCGCCTGATTGACTCCAAGAAAACGACTTCTCTGAGGCACCCTCAGCCAAGTGTCTTTGGCGATCGGTTCATCTCTGCCCTCATCTGCAGCTATACAATCCCAAGAGGATTTCGGTACATTGAAGCTAAGATGACCCGAAAGATTCACGACCAGAAAAGAGTTACCGAAAGGGATCCTTCAGTCCATCGATCTGTGACATTCGATAAGAGCCCATGCAGAGGCGATACATCTGGTTCGCAGTCTTCGCTGAGCTGGCAAACTCTCCTGAAGCTGCAACCGCGCTCCAAGCTCAAAACGCACATTGTTCCTGCAGCCCACGGTTTCGCGTTTGAAGTGAAAGCGTCCTCCCATTTCCGAATCGTTGATCTTCACGGACAACAAGTAGTCGACTTCATGGCTTGGACGCTGCCTTACTCTCCAGCCACCAACCCGGAGCACTTCTCCACGAGTTATACGCGGTATGCGTTGGGAGGGTCAGCCCCGCCAAAGGTAGGCGAAGCTCTGTACACGAACCGTGACAGGCGCATGTTTACACTCGTGGCCGACACGGTCAAGACGCACGACTTGCTTTACATGGCGTGCAATCCGGGATTTTATGCTCGCCAGCAACAGCCCGACCACAGATCATGCGCGACCAACATTGCTGAGGCCATGGCACCCTGGGGCATGAAGCATTGGAGCGAGGTAATCGATCCGTTCAATACGTTCCAGAACACACCATATTATGCATTGAAAGCGCTGAACTGTTCAAAGCCGGGTGATTACATCGAGATGAAGGCGGAAATCGATGCTGTTTGTGCGGTGAGCAGTTGTCCGTTTACTGGGGGTGGGTTTAATGGTGGGAAGGTCACGGATGTTGCGATTGTGATGGAGATGGATGAAGATGAAATCGGTCTTGGAGTCGGAATGCAAGGCAAGAGGATGGTCCTATCTCCTTACCCTAGCTAGACGCTTCCCTTGTGTGAGAATCAGACATAGTTGCCTGGAAGTGGATAGAACTTACCCAAGTACACAGTCAAGGGCGAATCCATTCTCTTTTTGGGAAACGCAACCAAATATGAAGAGAAATCCTCCCCCCACCCCTAAAAAAAGAGAGAAGAATTTCATCCAAAATTTCGAACACGGTAGGATCTTAGTAACTGGACTGAGCCCAAGGGCCCGCAACGGCTCAAATTGGGGGTGTTGTTTGGTAGAGGCTGAAGACCGGAGCACGCCTCTCCATATACTCTGGTCAGAAAAGCTCTCTACTAGAGAAGAAACCTGGCCATTCCGATTCATGGCACGCAACAATGGTTGGAGAAGACGGGATGAAATGGGCATAAGGTCACTCTTCCACTCAAGCATGCGTTGGAGAGCACCAACCACTTGTGGCCGAAAGATGCCATGGTGCCTGCTAGAGAATAGTTTCATTTCCTTCAGATTGGCAGACCACCTCAACGGGATGCCACGACGCATTGTACTAGCTTGTTGAGCACCCCCCTGTGTTAAGGAACACAAAACCGGGACTGTGGAGTGATCACTTTGCTCGCTTCGTCTAGGATTCTGTCATCGAGTTTTAGGACTTTGATTTCAGTTGGTCAGAGCCAACCTGAGCGACGTTGGATCTTCTGCTGATGTTTGAAGGAAGCACAAACAAATACTCCTTCTCGAAGCCATTTGCCCATTTTCTGAAGTTCTCCTTTTGCGGTCGAAAAAGTCCATGTGTTGACTTCAACCTGGCTTTCGCGAGAAAAAAGTAGAAGACACGAAGGAAAATAGTTGTGTTAACGTTCCAGGTTCGCAGTCCTGTCGCCTGCTCTGGATTGCTTCGCCTATTTCAAAGTATATCTCTATTTCTTCCCAAGACTCTTTGAGCTTTCGCAATGTAGTTGCATGTATTCTGACATATCTATGTTCGTCACTGCCATTGCCGGTCTGGGAAAGGTTTCACTTTGCAACATGTTGGTGCCAGCCTCGCTGGTGGATTCTGTCTTTCAAAAGTCCTAAATGTGTCTGATATTCCGAAAATGGCGATGGATCTAGCACCTGTTCCGGCGAAGGCAAGTCTCATAGCCTATCTATTGTGAAATTGACCTGGTTGTAGGCTTGTTGACTCGCAGAATTCGATCCACATTCATTCCGCACATGCACTGCTAATCTGCGAAAGGTCGTAACTGAGCATATGACACACATGAGATCACCCTTTGCGTTGAATCACCAGCCCTGACGGTGGCAATTCTTCCTCCAAGAAGCTGTCTGCATCTGTCGAACTGGAGCCGCACGTCTGCGAGTTGAACATCTCTCTGACTTGGGGATTTTCGGCGTTGGTCAGAACTGGGCGTCGTATACATAGAGGCCGCTGTTTCTCGTCACGCACGCTTCGCAAGGGTCACCTCCAGCGCACTGCATCGTTGTCAGCAATTGTCGCGGACGCATTGTTGGAGCACACTCTTGACTTTCCCTGTTTGCTCGCTCCACAAGCTGTGGAAATCTTTCAAAGCCGTTGTGTAGGCGGAACGTCCATAGCGCCATCGCCTCCTTGGGCAGATCGTGGTGCCAAAGGTTGAGACATGACAAAGCACTTTTCTGAAGACTTTATCTGTCATAATCATGTGTTCGCAATTACTGTGAGATTTTGGATTGATGGTAATCGATTCTGCTATTTATTAGAATGTAGAAAGGCTAAATGGAACACAAAGGAAATTCTGGAGGAGATCAAAGAAGTGGGCAATTTGCAAGTAATGGCATTACGGGAGCCCGGAGCAAACAAAGATTGATTCACGGACGCATCCTCCGGGCCAGCAAGGGATACCTTCGGGAGTGTTGCCCATATACACCGGCTAAGCTGTTGCATTCATCAACTTTGACGCCATTGGATGGGGATAGGGCCTGTTCAAATAGGTCTGTTGAATGTAAATGGAACAGTACTCTACGGCATGAAGGAGTCTGTCAAATTCAACTGCCGTGGCTGGGGGATGCTTCATGTCTCCTCGCTACCTTCTGAGGAACACTACCTCCGAAGGGCCATCTCCATGGAGCTGATCTTGACATATATCGGCGATTAGCCAGAGAATATGAAGAGTGAAGGGTCTGGATGTTGTTATTGTGATCGCTGAGGTTGAAAATTTAGGTTCAAGATCATCTGAACCGGACGACTTTGCTCAGCCTCACCCGGATACGTATTCGGCTGAAGGGCTATTCCTTGAAACTGCACAGGATATGGCCAAGTCCTCTCCAAGCGTACGAGCGCGGGCTTGACGGGCGAGGGGAAAAAAAAAAAAAAATTGGGGACAGAATATACAGGTAGCCAGGAGATGGCAAGCTTTTCATGAGATGCCTTTTGTGGATAAGAGGTGGTGTAAAGATCGAAGCTCAGCAGAGGCTGGAGGGAGTAATCGGGGAGGTGAGCGAGTCGAGCAAGGCTGAGGTTGCACGTGATCCACCACGTGCAAGAGGTATTTCACTTCTCACGTGAGATAGCATCGATAAGGTCGCAAAACAACTAGTTGGCTACCCTCTATTGGAGCCTTAAATTTTTTCCTTCCAAGCACTTACACGGCGACAAAATCCTTGCCCTTACTTTGTTATGAATTCGTTTTGCAGGGTTCTGAAGGCTCGGTAATTATTGTCAGTCATCGTTCACGCCTATCTTCGTCAGATACAGTTCGCCCTCTCTCTATTGTTGTAGTTCTACTAAGGCGGCATACTGCGGCGCAGTTTTGCCCGCACCCCATGGATCAACAGAAATTCCTTGAACAGCTTACCATTGTCCTTGATCCAAAGAAGGGCAATGTCAAGACTGCCACAAGCGTCCTGCAAAATGAATTCTACAAGCAACCAGAATCTCTCCTTTTCCTCATCCAACTCATAATCTCCCACGACAATGCAGACCTCAAACAACTTGCGGCCACCCAAGCCAAATCCTTAGTCTCCAAACACTGGACGAAGATCCCCAACGAACAACGTCAACATGCAAGAAGCCAACTTTTTCAAGCTACCCTCTCTGAATCTTCCTCCCTCGTCCGGCACTCGTCTTCCCGCCTGATTAGCGCTATTGCAAAGATCGATCTTGAAGATGGCGAATGGCCCGAATTGCCAGGCCTGCTGCAACAGGCGGCCACAAGCTCCAAAGCCTCCGAGCGTGCGGTTGGTGTCTACGTCCTTTACAGCATTCTTGAGACCATGGGTGATGGCTTCAGCTCCAAATTTAAAGAGCTATTTGCATTGTTCGGCAAGACAATCAAAGATCCAGAGAGTTTGGAAGTCCGAGTCAATACAATGTTGGCCATATCAAAGATGGCTCTTGTCGTCGATGCAGAAGAGGACCAAGCCTCGACCAAGGCATTCCAGAACCTATTCCCATCCATGGTCGCCGTCTTGAAGGACACCATTGACAATGGTAAGGAAGATGAGATTATGCTCACTTTCGAAGTCTTCAATACGCTCCTGACCGCCGAATACCAACTTATGTCAAAACACTTCCAAGAGCTTGTCGGCTTCATGAATGAAATTGCTACAAATACCAACATGGCAGATGACACAAGAACTCAAGCCATCAGTTTCCTGATGCAGTGTGTTATCTATCGGCGGCTGCGAATTCAAGGTGCCAAGATGGGTGAACCATTGACCAAGAGCATGCTACAGATCGTCACCGAGATCGATGAGGCTTCTGCCGACGATGACGAGATCACCCCTGCCCGATCAGCATTGGGGTTGATTGATACTATGGCTCAAAGTCTTCCCGCCAGTCAAGTCGTTGTGCCATTACTCGATGCCTTGCCCCAATATTCCCGGAGCCCAAACCACAAGAACCGCCAGGCTGGTATCTTAGCTCTTGGTATGGCCGTCGAAGGCGCGCCGGACTTCCTTAGCACTCAGCTCCACTCGGTCATGCCTATCCTTTTTACACTCTTGGGAGATCCAGAGGTCACGGTTCGACAGGCCGCTCTACAGACGACTGCTCGGCTTGCCGATGACATGCCAGAAGACGTCACCAAACAGCACGAGAAGTTGATGCCGTTACTGGTCAAAAACCTTACGGCCGCAATGAATGCCTACAAGGGGGAGGAGAAGGGACCAGCTGTCGATATCATGAAGTCTGGAACTAGTGCCATCGATGCAGTCGTCGGCGGCATGGATGCTGAAGAGGCCCTGCAATACTTGGACGAATTGGCGCCTCTCCTTCAGAAACTCTTCCGCCATCCCGATTTCAAGATCAAAGCTTTGGCGGCAGGCGCACTAGGCTCATTGGCGTCGACTGTGGAGGGCCCCTTCCTGCCTTATCTCAGCAACTCCATGAATGCTATGCAGGAATACATCACAAAGAAAGAGGGTGACGAAGAACTGGACCTTCGGGCTAGTTGTACGGATGCGATGGGAGAAATGGCTGTCGCCGTTGGTGCTGCCGAGTTCAAGGACTATGTGCGACCACTCATGCAAACCAGCGAACAAGCGCTTCATCTTGAACACTCGAGACTCAAAGAAAGTACGTACATCCTCTGGGGATCTCTTGCAAAGGTCTACGAAGAGGACTTTGCCCCTTTCCTGGGTGGTGTTGTGCAGGGCCTTTTCGAATGTATTGACCAAGAAGAAGCCGACCTGGAGGTTGCGCTGGGGGACAGTGCCAAGGATCTTCTTGGAAAAGAGGTCACAATCGCCGGACAGAAGGTCAAGGTTGCGGCCGCCGATAGCGACGAGGAGGCGGAAGACGGTACCATTGAGGATGTCGAGATTGACGGCGAAGATGATAGTGATTGGGGTGATCTTGCCACCGTCACGCCAATTGCACTCGAGAAAGAGATTGCAATTGAAGTCATTGGTGATGTTGTCTCCCACACCAAGACCGCTTTTCTTCCCTACTTCGAAAAGACGGTCGAGAAGCTGCTTCCTCTGGCCGAACACACTTATGAGAATGTTCGAAAAGCGACGATCAGCACTTTGCATCGAGCATATGCTGCACTCTACGACATAGCTGAAGAATCTGGTCGGCTGCAGAAATGGAAGCCGGGCCTTCCACTCCAGATCGAACTCTCACCAGAGTTGAAGAAATTTGGAGAAGTTCTGATGACTGCGACATTGAATGTCTGGCCTGAAGAAGAAGACACGTGAGTTTTTATATTTCTTTTCCTCCCAAGACAGAAGTCCGCTATCGTGATGATATACCTTTCGTTAATCCCAGCTCACTCCGACACGAAATCGTGGATGAAGCGAACGCGATCTTCAACCCTCTGAATTGGAGACGTTTTCGTCAACCTTACGTCGAACTTTGGTTTGGAAATTACTGCTGACTTTGAAAAATAGTGCGACTGTCTCAGAGATATCGAGAGCTCTATCAGAAAATCTCAAAATGACCGGACCTGGCCTCCTCTCCTACCCTGATGTCCTGACAAAGATCGTTCAGACCGTCACCGATCTCATAACGAAGAAACATGCATGTCAAATTGACATGGGAGAAGAAGCATTGGATGAGGAAGATATGGAATCTACAGAACTTGAATGGCTCGTTGTCGATAGTGCCATGGATGTCATCTCTGGCCTCGCTGCGGCTCTCGGTCCCAGCTTCGGCGAATTGTGGAAAATCTTCGAGAAACAAGTCCTTCGCTACGCAAGTGGTGGAGAATCTCTCGGCCGGGCTTCTGCCTGCGGAGTTCTTGCTGAGATCATCACGGGCATGGAAGGCGCAGTCACTCCGTACACGTCACAGATGATGACTGTGCTCCTCAAGCGTCTTGGTGATGAGGATCCACAAACCAAGTCAAACGCCGCCTACGCAATTGGTCGTCTCGTCGAGAAATCAAACGATGATGCCACTGTCTTGAAGGCGTACCCCCAGATTCTGCAGAAACTAGAATCGGTTCTTCATATCACTGAAGCACGTTGCACGGACAATGCCGCAGGTTGTGTGTCCCGCTTGATCCTCAAGCACAAGGATAAAGTCCCAGTGTCTCAGGTCCTTCCTGCTCTTGTCGACAGCGGAATCCTCCCTCTAAAAGACGACTACCAAGAGAACGAACCAGTGTGGAAGATGATCGTGCAGCTCTACCGTGACCAAGAACCTACAGTGCAACAACTCACCCCGAAACTCGCATCCATCATGATGAACGTCCTCGGCGAGCCCCAAGATCAGCTGACCGACGAAGTCAGAGAACAAGTTCAGGCTCTTGTGGAGCACTTGAAGAATATGCATTAGGACAATGGCGGACAACGAGTTTGAATGAATAGAGACGTTGAACGAATGATGAAGGAGTGAATCATGGCGGATGTTACGAGTACGAGTTATGAAAGAGAGAAACACAAAAGAAAACACCACAATAGATTGATATAACTGAAGAAAACGCGTGGCCCCCCCGCCCAAAAAAGAAACGCTAAAACTTTGTCCACGAAACAGCACGCAATTTCGCAACCACTATCAGGCTGATCTTATCAAAAAGGGTGCAAGAAACTCTGCCACACTCGTAGGGCTGGATTTTGGACCTCCGATTATCCTCCCACCTCTCCTTCCGTATTTTGGCTACCCACATTGCAGTTACGCCTGACTTTTTGTTCAGGCTGAAGTCTGAAACGCATTTTCGGGCGTCACCCAACTCGATACGAGCCGACGTTACAGGAAGCGCACGCGGCACAGCCGGTTGTATAAATTGAATCCCCTTGGCGATGCATGCATCCTGTACGCGCCCGCCCAACCTGAAGCTCTCTGCGCCCTCTTTGTACTTAAACGGAGTCTGCCTGATTGGCTACCTGGCATGCAGGCTGCAGCCAGGCGAGAGAGTCGCCGTACAGGCAAAGAATTGACGAGTCATTTTGCCGTGTCACTTCACGTCAAAGCCAGACCAGGAATCATTGACATTGCAGTGTCAGGTCAACCTCAATCCCATTCCAGCATGTCTCTCTTCTGTTGGACTCTGATATGGTTTCTTTCTGCCGACGACGACATTACTGTCGTTGGATGCGTTTCGATACCATATGATCGACGTAGAATGACGACTAGAAATCCCATTTTCGTTGCACTGCTTTCAGCTCTTCGCCCACAGTTCTCGGTAGAATAAATTCAGATTCATGCGCGTGCATTCATTAACCAAACAATTAGAAACGATTTCGCTGAATCGCGAATGTCAATATGTTTCAGGATTTGCCAATCTACATATGGCCATTTAAGATGGTTTAGCTGTAAGCATCGAAGAAGCTTCGAATCTTATAAAAGCAGATATGTATTGCACTCCTCTCTCGTAGCTCCATGCTCTTTCCCCTAATCTTCAGAATTGACCAGTCAGTATCCTGCTGGTTTCCGCTGCTCAACGCTTATTATGCGCCTCTTTGCCCAATCGAATATCTCAACTAAAATGACGAAAAAATAATAAATATCTAAGATAAATGAAGGTGCCAAATCCTTTCATCTCCAGTTCGGACTCTGTTAAGTCGGGCACTATTCAATGCCGACCATTAAAAGCGCTGACAACTTCCCTTTTCGTCTTCATGATTTCAATTATCATCGTGTCATCCATTATTCATCCCACCGTATCGTTTGTCCATACGAAAACCGAATTCAAAGTTCGAATTGATTCGTTCGTGACTCAATCGTGTAGTAATGACAGACGGAGACTTGGATCATTGAATCATCACCGCCTCAATAAAATGATTCCGTATCAGGACCTGATCAGTGGATTCAACAAAAAAGTTGTTCTAGGATCAAATGAATTTGAAAATTTCTGGAGCTTTTTTCTTTTGGAAATTAGTTCGTGATTGTTTTCGATTGTGTTCGAAGGCTGCATTGATGCTTACGACACAGTGCATCAATGAATCATCGTTGAACAATCATCCCACAGAAGGAACAACAACAACAACAACAGCGAATGGAATACGCCGGGCAAAAATAGGATAGGCGGACGAACTCGACTTCCATGATCAATTGAGGATAGTGTCAGTGTGGAAACACACAGTGGTCGTCGTTTTCTGATCTCTTGCCTCGTTTCTCCGATACAGCGATGATTCCGTCAGGCATCATGAAGTATGGCAATGTAGCCAATACGCGACCATTTTGCATTTCTGACTTGACGATTGGATTGAGGTCGGCTTGGATGCATAAGTGGATATGGGAGAAATGACGGAAGCCAGCTTCTGAGCCGAATATTTCTCACTTTTTGATGGATCAATCCCGAGATCCTTTCAAGGACAAGGCATGTGCATTCTACTATTGACTGAACAAGGACAGGCTTGTAAAAGGTGGCCGTGCTTGCCCGCGCCACGCCGTGTCCAGAGGATCCTTCTTGATCAAAGCTCATTTGTAGAAGAAGCTTCAATCCTTCAGGATATCTCACAGATCCAGAATCTTTTGCCATCGCCGTTATGATGTTCTCAGTAACGATATGTACTGGAAACTCGAATTTCGGGCCCACAATCACGGGGGTATGAGATCCTGAAAGTTTTCTAGCCGCAACCGGCTGGCCCCAACATTTTGAGCATAAAGCGCGGTGGCACCGTGCGTTGAAATCCGAGCCATGATGACCAGCCTGACCTGGTAATGGCGGTTGCGATTATACATTGGCTAAACCGTAGAGGGTAAGGCTGCCCTTGAGCGAGTGGTGCCGCGTTGCTCCAACTGGTTATCCAGGAATTTTAAGGACCGGCCTGAAGGTGTCCGGCACCCATCATGCAGGGTTGCAATTTCCCACCGGATTTTCCTCCTGCGGTCCGTTTCACATAAGAAGTCTTCAGCGCCGTTGGTTCCCTTTGCTTATTTTCGCTCACCTCTCGAGAACCGTGAGGAAATGCAAAAGCCGTCGCTGTCACCATGATCGACATCGTAGGCCTTTTGCTTCCGCTCACGGCTCGATGCACTTCTGCCCGCCGCTCTTTTGGGGTCGACCTTGGGATGTTCTGGCCACCTGTCCTGGTGCTTTAATGATTGTGAAAATGCCTTCTTAAGCGGTTCGAATTCGGAGATTGATGCTTTGATTGTGCTGGAGATTGTCCTGGTTCCAAATTCAAAGCACCTGATCCAATTTCCCATGAGGCTGTCGCGGCTCAATATGTTATGTCCGCCTTTTTCGATCGATTATGGTTGCCTTCTCTGGCCCTCTGCCTGTTTTGGCCCCCCCCGGTGGAGTTTCAAAGGTTGCAAATTTTCTTCGCCAAGACCGGATCGGATCATCCTATTGTTCCAGAAGTTGCCTGCGTTGAGCGATGCCTGGCTTTACCCATGGCACAGCAGGTGGGGGACGCCGATTGGTATCGGCGCCCCTGAAAGATGATGGGATTTAGTGCATGTTACCGTCTGATGGAATGAGTGTTCTCTGTTGCCGGTCTGCTCCCACATGCCCCATTATGTCATAACGCCCAGTACGCCAGACGATGTGAACAAAAGAAAGTCAAAGAAACGAATGTCTGGCACCATCCATTGTCAGAGGACTAACATTTTCATTTGTTTTCCAGATGTATACTCACCTGTATATAAGGACACCTCCCGCCTCAGTCCACCTCTTCCTTATCGACGTGGAGCGGCCTTGTTGAATGCCGTCTGCACGTCGCCGAGAATGACGGCCACCCTTGCGAAATGCTCCTTTCTTCGCTCTTTGACCAATTGCCCTTTCCAATACGGGGCATCGATCCGAGCTTCAGCCAGCATCCGCTCCAGAGCGAAGCCTGAGACACCCATGTCTCTTGGGGATGAAGAGGAAGACAAGTAAGAGGAGGTGCTGGAGCTGGCTCCGACCGAATCGACAGAAAAGGGTGCTCGGACAGACTCAAGCGAGTCACTGCTTCGTGTGGAACTATTGGTTCTGCGTGGTTAGCAAGCTGAGAATCAGAAGCACGTCGTGGCCATGTCATGTAACTGTACAACATATACAAAGCACAACTACGCGGAATTGGCTCCGGTGAATGACACATGTTGAACGACGTCTTCCCTACTGACATCGAAGCGCAGTCCTGGGGCGTGGCCAGCGTTATGCTCTTCGGGTGGACTCTGGTCCGGATCAGTTCGCCAGTCATCGCTGGTATGACTGGCAGTGGTCGTGCCCATATCGAGCGAAACGATAGAGAACAGGAATGAGCTGAAGGCACGATGGCAGAATTTTGGAACAAGAAGATGCTCGTACCTCATGGTTGCGCTGTTCGCGCAAAAAGACGAACGTGCTGGTGACGTCTTTCGTTCGGTTGGGAACCGCAAGTTGCCTCGCTTCCTGGTAGGACGGTGAAGATTCTCGCGGAATAGATGTAGATGACTAGATTCAGTGCAATCACAGACCACTTGAATAACAGATTCGAATGATGGCGACAACTATGAATTCCTACGTGAGGTGGTTGCTGGTGTGTGCGGTGATTTGCGGTGATTTGCAGTGTAGGGAATGAAAAATCCAAGGTTGACGCAGGCAGGGTGCCGACTCCGTCCCTCGCCCGCTGCGAGGTGCTTGCCAGTCCACTGGATTTTCCAAATGACGACTGTTCTGCTATATTCTTACCGTACACATAGCCAGTACTCTATGGGTCTTACGCCAGACTCTCCGGATAAATCTACAAGTCTTACACGTCTCACCAAAGTCCGCTTTCTCAATCTCATCTGTCTGACGGAGCTGGCAACCATGCAAATCCAGAGCCCGAGTGCCTCCACAGCTATGCCAACGATTCGAGTCGGAGAGAGCAACTTCAAGAACCTTTGCAATTGCGGGTACGAAGCAACGAAAAATCCCGCAGAAGATTCTTGAGGTTCAACTAACAACTTTTGTAGTGTTTCTGTTTCTCTGCAGGAGGGAATGATTTTCCAGATTGCGGGGACGATCAACTCAGGGTTCTTTGCACGGTGATGATTTCATACCGAGTCCAAAAAGGTCCGAGCGAGAGTTCACGGGAACTTTGGTCGGTTCACGCCCACAGGCACTCCCCGTTGTCGAGCATACTCCCCGCCAAGCAGAAGCTGCATACCTAGGTATCGATCGAATATCCACGGGAATGCTATGGCGGCTCTAGAAACTCCAAACTGACAGCTTGATGGAGAACACGAATTGTTTCTGTCAGGGACGTCAATTGAACAATTGTTGCTTTGTTTCTCGCGTGGTCGCCCGGACTGGAAGTGACGTACAGGGTCAAAAAAAAAGACGCCTGCTGAAGAGCTATGTTTAGGCACACCGGGGAGACCCGGATGCTTATGATTAGGAGGGAGCATCCCTGAAAATTATCGATCAGCACACCCAGAGTTTCAATGAACTATTGATTGCATCTCAGATAGGTCTTGCTCTTATCAGACGGAAAAATGGTTGGTTTCCCAGGCCTCCCAAATTTTCAAAATGAACAAGTTTTCCCCCACGGGTCCTCTCAGTCCTATCTGTTCCATCAAAAACTCCAGTCCCTTTGGACAGATTCCCGCATGTCGAAATGAACACGAGTTCCCTATCTCCCAATTCTCATCTTCCAGACTGCTCTCACTTTCCAAATGGACAAGTATTTCCAGCCTCCCATTTCTCATCTTTCAATGCCAGGATGAACCATTCCAATCCCTTGGAGCAGAGCTCATTGACACAGCGGTGTTGTTGCTGTTGCTGTTGGTTGCTGTTGCGTGTCGAGTGGGTGCCAATTGTGGACGGCGAGTGTTGTCTTGTAAACGAGTAGACCTCGAGAGCGACCCTCACCGCATTGTTGATTGTCCAAGCATGCATCGTGGATCATTTTCCGCGCTGCCACCACGCTTGGAGGATCCTGTTCTCGTCATATTTGGAATTGTTGCGACAGAAGCAACAGAAACTCATGTTTATGACTGGTTCAAAACGTTGCGTGTTGTGTGTAGTGAGTGTCCTGGAGCTGTCGCGGTGAAGAATACAAACGAGAAACAAACAGGGAGAAGAGCCCATTTTATGTGTCTCCATCCCTCCACTGTGTATTCCCTTACTACATCTTTTGGAAATAAAAAAAAATTTGACGGGTGCCTAGCCCAGACTCCTCCTAGAAGAAAATATTTCAAAGTCTGGAAGTACTCCTCCTTGAAGGAAATCTGACCCAACTTTTGAGATTGAACCGTTACCGACGCCTGAACCAAATTCTTTCTTGAAGAAAATATCTGACATTCATTGGGAACAACTTGGGAATAAAAAACCTGACAGGTACCTGAACCAATATCCTCCGCCTTGAGGACAATCTCTACAAACCTTTGGAAGTAAATGACTGTCGGACGCTTGAACCAAACCAGCATGAAGAATATCCCCGCACATCTTATAGAATGAGTCATCCAATTTGGAAAGCAGCATCTTGATGTTTCGTGGATTCAAAGCATGCGGAAGGGAGCACATTATTGAGGAAACTCGAAGGGTTGAAGGAACAGTCGGTATAATCGGCTTGCTTCCCGTCTGGATGATGGATGATGGGCAGATTGATCAACACAGGACATAGGCATACTGATACATGTTCTCTGTCCGGGGGAGTCATCCTGTACCAGAGGGAAGAGACAGCTTTCGATGTCCGTAGCCAGCGTTCGTTATCATCCACATTGGGTAAATTGTTTTGTTGAATGACGTATTGGGTAGCCAATTGCGCGTCTAGCAGCGTGTTCCAGTTTCCTCTTGACCGTTACCCGCTCGTGGCGTCGAAACCCTAATGCCTCGCGATCATGGCCCATATGCCCCTTCACATTCTATCTGCTCGTATGTGTGGAAGAACGAAATCCGAAGTACGGAATAACGGTGGCAGTGTGTGAACTGCATTTCCTGAGCATTCCTCACGCTAAATCCACACCCCTCTCGCCTACAAACCCCCCTTCGATTCGCCGTTCTCGCCTGCGGGGGCCCGGCCCCCTCCAGGACGAAGCCAAATGTCCCCGGACAAAGTCGCACTACTGCACGGGTCTTTTTCAACGCCAGTGCCCAAACACCCTCCACCAAGTGACCAGGGCACCAACCATAATTGCCCCTGTCGTATACCGTGATTGGCTGTACCAGCCATCCGAAAAGTTCATTAAGATGATAAGTCAACTCCCTTCAATAACATCCCGTAGCTTCGCCGGCTCATTCTAAAGCTGACTCCCTTTTTGGCCCTTCCGGTTCGTTGTCGATGCAGTGCCCTAGGACCGGAAAGTCGCAATTTACCGACCGGTACGAGAGTTTGGCATATCTAACGCAATCATCTGGCCGAAATTCCGGAAGATAAGTTAGTGGAAATCCTCTGTCGACAATGGTGCCCCCTTAATGGACGGGATAACTGACGGCGTCAAATGCTCTGGATGCCATTCCTGGCCAAGGATGGGATCTAGGACCTTTTGCCCGGAAAGACTCCCTAATTGTTTCTTATTTCACGGACAATTGGCTTCTTGTGATCGAAACCAGACCCGGGCAATGTACGGCCTTTCAATTTTCCGGGGGGTCATTCTCTGTAATCGAGGTCATGAAGCATTTAACTGTGGAGCATCTCTTTTCCTCGAAGCGACTCTACATGTCAGCGTGCGCCTAAAATTGGAAGACATCTCGGCCGTTTCTTTGACTCCACGTGACCATGTCCGGCAGACGACGAGTGAGCCAACACCTCCAGAGCTGTTACCACTTCGATCATCTTTATACAGGCATCCCCAGTGCAGTATATCACAGGCAACATCAGGCGGAGCTTATCGAGCAGCTCGATACCTTTTTGTCGTCCTTTGACAGTACCGAACGCCACCCACCATTGAACAGGAGCCCTTCGTGGTCGCATCTGTTGCGTCCATCTCTCGGTTTGTCATCGTCTGACAGAGACAGCAGGAATGGATGCTGATGTCTACAGCGTTTATCGGATCCCATCTAGATCTAACAAGAGCGAATCAAGGATCCCAATGACAGGTCATGTGAAAAAAAAGAATTCCGATAATCGGGTCTGGTTGCACGGCCAATATCTCAATCGGCGACGGGTTCCGTGTGAAGCTGAAAGCCCCCTTCCTTGGAGAGTAGAGGAGCGAACTGGGCCTGGAACTGACTCATCCCGTTGTTGCTTATCTATCATGGAGTATCGTTTGTTTCCACGTGTCATGTCTGTCGAGAGTAGAAGAAGTTGAGATGGATCTCGCAGCCCAAAGTGGAAAAGCAGCCAATGATGTCATATCGGATATCCGGCCTGGGGGTTCATTCTCTTTCTCAACTTCCGACAATCAGATTATGTTTCACTGGCCATGTAATTGATGTCTAGAGGAGTCCAAGATTCTATTCTGTTCAAGTGTCTTGATTCGATTCATTAGTATATCATCAAAACTACCATCAACAATAGTCCGCAGTGTTCGTCACCCCGAAGGGCTTGTCCGTGAACGGATCCAACACTTTCACAGGCGACGTCTGGATGGATCCCATCCACCCCGTCCACCGGCATCACTATGGTCCACATCATGTTTCAACCTTGCGCTCGGACGAATTGGCAGATGCTTCGGGTGTTGGCAGGGTGAGATTGGATTTGCGATAAGGGACGTAAACCAAGGAGATCAAATGTGGGGGGAATATGGATTGGGCTGGACTGGGAGCCACACGAGGGTAACGATATTTATATGCTGCATTTGCCTGTCAGTTACACGGATGTGGAGTGTCAAACGAAGGAGAAATGAAAGAATGAGTGACGATGGACTGAATAGGTACTGCCCGGAATGGTCTTTGATTGCTGCTGAAAAAGCTAAAGGCTCTACGGATTCATCATCTCCCATTTTAGAGGCGTCATCTCTAGCGCTCGTTTGTGTATCTAGGGCATGATCAGCTTCCTATTCAGTAACGGTCGATATGGCCCGTTTCGTATATCGAGAGAGCTCCAAAGTTCCTGTGCGAGGAATGCGGTCAAGAGATTGTTTTCCATCTTCAGCAACAGTCATAGGTCAGGCCAGGATTGACGGCAACTTCAGTACTGTTGAAAGTTATCGGCCGAGCGCGAGATCCCCTGGTGCTGCTAACGATGTAAAGGCATGTCCACGAGGTAACCAACTGAGGGCGGCCTGTGATAACAGTGGACTCCTGGGAATCCAGAGACTCGCACAGTTGTGAAAACGGTTCTCTCCGCCGCTCAATCAGAGACACTAATGATGGGACGACCTTTCGCCATACTCTTGCTGAGGACGAGGCCACACTCTGATTTGATCCGAACGAGCTGTCGGGATCCTTTCCAGCTTTCATGTATGGCTGGAGGGAATTCCCGATCTCCGCCAGACAGTTCGGCCATCTCCAGGATCCTCCGTACCCGGCAGAATCTCTCTCAGCAGATCATTGATATTCAAGCCCCTGTCCTTGGCCGCCTGCCATTGGCGAGGATATCCCAGACTGACTTCCTCAAACCTTACCCCATCAATCCAGTCCGTTCTACGAACGTGCAGATGCCCTGTCACAACGACCTTGGCGTTGAATCGCACGTGCCAATCTTCGGTCTTCTTGGTCCCACACCATAAACTGAACCGCGGAATGCTTGGTATTGTCACCAAATCTTCGCGCAGAGGCCAATGATTGATGATGATCAACGGAATCCCTCTGGTGGCGGCTGCTTCTAATCGCTCCTCCGTTTTAGATACAAGGTCTTCGCACCAGGCTTCTCGCGTCTCGTACGGATCGGGGTGCAGTAAAGCCTCGTCTGTCGCATAGACATTTTGATCCATCGCCCATTGAAGTGCATTTTCTCGCGTCACATCCGCCGGCCTGAAACTGTAGTCATATAGCGTGAAGACTGGGCAGATTATACAAGGGCCCCCTTCCCCCTCCCATTTGACATATTCATCCTCGGGGGTAATGACGCCGAATTCATTGGCCACTCTCACGCACTCTTGATATTTGAATTCCCCTTTCAGTTCTTTATCAACGTCGTCTTCACGATTGTCCCCTGGCAAGGTGTACAATTCATGATTGCCGGGCACCCAAAAGACCTGTTTGAAGAATTTGGTGGCGATCTCGAAGGTTTCCTGGAGGTGTTCGAGGCGTTCCCCCACATCGCCGCAGATGATCAAGCTATCGTCGTGGTGGGGTTCCAGCTCGTCCAGGGCCTCTCTATTGTGTTTATAGCTGAGATGGAGATCTGAGATCGCGTAGAGGCGCATGGTGATGACGACGATGATGATAAAAGGTTGTGGTTGATGGTTTTGTTGAAAGTAGCGTGACGCCGACTGATTGCTCCCACGCCCGACTCGGTCAAAAGTGTTGGCGGGGTGGAATTCAGCGGCCGATGAAACGCGAATTGGCACTGGCGTATGCGATGCGATTCATTGACATCTCGTCAAGCTGTCATGAGAGACCAGACATGAGGTTCCCTTTTGCCTTCCCTTGAAATAGCGGTCACACCACCGCGAGGAGATACTGATGTTTGAAACGATAGTTCCGAGAGACTTTTCGAGTGAATTAAGGTGGCTCAGGAATTGAATCCTCTGGAGAATGGAAGACCGCGTCTCGAGTTGATTTGTTATTTTGCTCGATGGGTATCAGAGAGTCAAGATGATCCAATGAGACGTGTGAGAGCAAAACATGGTCGAGAATTGATGCGCGCAAGGGAAAAAGGCTTCTCCGAAATCTTGGCATAAAGCACTTGATGAACCATGCCCAGCGTTGGAACAAAATACCTTGACAAGGCTGAGAAGACATCGATAAAGCCCTTGATCCTTGAATACATCAAAATTCCATCATTGTCGATACGTGAGAGTCCCGTGTTATGAGACAGAGTTGGGGAGAATTATACCCAACTATCATCATCATCCGGTTGATCGGAAGAAAAGCCGGGCATGAAACCCCCCACCAATGCGGCGACGAGCTTGTATGATTCTTGGATAGCCCAGGCATGTCTGAGGAACCGAAAAAGAGTTTGATCCCGCGAGTGTTCATCCACCAGAACCAAAAGATTTGGGGTAATTAAAGATTCCTATATGCGGTTTTACTCCCGTGAGTGCCCTCCTTCCCCACGCCAGTCGGTGCCTTTCCGCGCCCACGGCCTGATCTCCGCATGAGTGCTGCGGCAACAATAGTTCGGTACAAGTTTTACGCAGTGTAATCCAACTATCTTTTCTGCATTTGAAAGCAACAACAGGACAAAGAAATATTATCCGCGGAAATGTCGAAAATGCTCCATGGCTTGGAAGTAGCGAAGCACAACTCTCGTGAATCCTGTTGGGTCATCGTTCAGGGCAGAGTGTACGATGTGACCGACTATCTCGACAACCATCCCGGTGGCTCAGCGATTCTGTTGAAGTATGGCGGTAAAGATGCGACCGCAATTTATGAACCAAATCATGCCGAAGGGACGATCGAAAACGGACTTCCACAAGAAAAGCATCTCGGCCCTGTCGATCCGGCGACAGTGTCAACAGTGACCAAACCAGAAGTACCTCACGATCGGGACCCAACGGCCAAAATCCCGCTTTCTCATTGCTTGAATCTCGACGATGTCGAACTTGCGGCCGAACGAATCATTTCGCGCAGTGCATGGGTTTACTTCCATTCCGCCGCCGACCGTCTCGGAGCACTAAACAATAACCGGGAGGACTGGCAGAAAATCACCTTGCGGCCCCGCATCATGCGAAATGTCCGGCGCGTCAACATGGAGCGGACGATACTGGGTCAGAAGAGTCGATTGCCCTTTTTCATTGCTCCAGCCGCTCGCGCAAAATTGGTCCATGAGGACGGCGAACGGTGTCTGGCTCGAGGTGCAGCTAAGGCCGGAATTCCATATTGCCCTAGCACGTATTCGACGATACCGCACGACGACCTGGCCCACTGTTTCGCGTCCGTGAAAGGATCGAGTCCGTACGGCGCCCTGTTCTTCCAGCTGTACGTGGCGCACGAGAAGTCTCGAACCATTGAGCTCATCACCATGGCTCGGGAACTCGGTTTCACGGCCTTGGTCATCACGGTGGACACTCCGGTCGTGGGGAAGCGAGAGGAAGACGAGCGCTACCGCGCCGAGCTCGCCACTGCATCGGGCGATGACACGTTGTTGACCGAGTGGTCTCGGCCTCAGGAGAATGAGGACGGCCCTCCTCTGCGCGGCCACCACAGTTCAACCCTCAATTGGGAGGACTTACCATGGATACGGGAGGCTTGGCAGAACTCCGGCCCTATCGTGTTAAAGGGTATTCAGACGGCCGAGGACGCAGCATTGGCTGCTGAGTACGGAATCGATGCAATCTACCTCTCCAATCATGGTGGAAGGCAGTGCGATGACGCACCCAGTGCTATCCGGACACTATTGGAGATTCGACGATTCTACCCTCATTTGCTTGGAAAGATGGAGATATATCTGGATGGATGGGTTCGTCGAGGTACAGATGTTCTCAAGGCATTGTGTCTGGGCGCCACGGGGGTGGCGCTGGGTAGGCCCTTCATGTATTCGGTTGCGATGGGCGATGAAGGCGTTTTGAAAGTTGTTCAGCGTACGTGAATTCCCTCTGGCCTTGTGGATGCCAAAACTGAATTTCCATCACGGGAAACTTTGTCAGACGAGCGTCGACTGATTTTATGTTCTAGTGCTGAGCGAGGAAATCGAAACGACAATGAGGTGTATGGGTGTGACAAGTCTGGACCTATTGAATCCGTCTTATGTGAACACCAAGAGATTGGAGGTAGAGTTGCCGGACAACCTGGGGGTTGGAGCCCCGTGGCCCGAACCGAAGGCCAAGATATAGATTTCAGAGACCGGTTCAGGACCGGGCTTGCCTAGACATTGCTTGGAGCGTTGAGGGGCTGCTCTGGAGTACGGTTTGTCCATGTTGCTCTAAGCAATAGAGCTCTCGATTCTGTTAATCGGTAAGAGGGGGGCTTTAAAGTTTCACTCACCATCAGCAAAATTATTGGGGCAGCATGCAGGGAAATCCTCAATCCTCGGGTTTCTAAGTCTGCGTAGGAATCGACTCTTGGGTACCGGGCCAATGCGAGGGTCAGGGGGCTGAAACCCGACCAAGACCCTCTCATATATCTCTATTCTCAAAGATGGACTTAAGTTCCAATGTTCTGATCAATGGAAGAACGCGGGCTCGACGTTTGCTAGTAGAATGGGACATTTGGTGAATGAGGGGTTATGAAATCTGTCGCCGCTTTTAGGTAGAGATATTTAATGCTGAACGAACCCTTCGAGACACCTTTACCAGCGTAGTGGTAACGCGCTGCATATTCCTGGTCTTTTGAACATGTTCGTATGCCCCTCATGATGACGATATTGGACCGAAATGGGGACGAATCGAGCGTGAACAAAACATCTTTCCACATATTCTGAGACATTTTGCATGCGTGGCCAGCAAGCTTATGCAAGGAGTTGGCGAGAACAAGACGTGGTGTGCTCCGTCTAGTGGAGGTCCAGGCGGGGGATGAGGGAGCTGCATTGTGAGGATGATTGAAGCGTGAACTTTGGAATCCGAGCGAGGCTCAAGGTAATGACTATTTGGAAAGAACCAAGCAGCAATCAATGCCAGCTTCAATCAATGGAGAAAACCCAGCGTCTATGCCGTAATGATCTTGATACATTGACTGAGTGGAAGTGACGGAATAGATTGCATCACCGTGAGAAGACCCAGAGACAAGCCATTGAGAGACACAAGATGGCGGCCATCTGTCGAATAATGTCTTTTCTATGACAGAAGGGTGGTCCGGAAGGGTAGGCCATTGGATAATGAAAGGTTGAGAGGAGAGGTGGTGTGCGTAGGGTATCCTTTTTGATTCTCCACCTTTTTTCGAGCAACTTTTTGCTGAAGCACGGGAGAAGTCTCATGGTCCGTGCATCACGCCACATCGGGGCTAGCGCGGTAAATCGATCGTAGCCTGGCAGGAAATGGTCACCAATCTCGACGATCTGAACTTTGCTTTGACCGACGATTATGACGGGGTTTCTCAAAGCTCTGGGAAATAAGCATTCGAAATGAGGAGGATAGTCCGGTGCACGCATGGGAGCTGCCACTGTTAGCCATTGAGGTTGTGCCGCTTCTTTTGCATACTGGAGCAAGCTGACGTTGCATTAGTTCCTCCCACACCCGCGATGCGAGCCCCAGGCTGGCTCGTATTAGCCATCCCCTCACGTGAGTGGGCTTCTCCGACTTCATCGTGCTTTCCAGTGGATGCCGAAGAGTGTGTGGAGAGATGTCTCAAATGTGAGATCAGAACAGGCCGGACGACCGCGGGAGGCATTTTGTACTCTCAGAATCACCCAGAAATCACCTTGAATGAAACAGTGTCACTTCTGTTTCGGCAACTGCGTCGTCGGATGGATTGACAACCGGAGGTGGTAGGGTATGCGAGATACATACAGAACAAAACACCGTCCAAGAATTTGTCCTCAATGACGAGCTTTCAGGGCTTCCACCGTTTTTCCTGAGGAATACTGCTTGGTAGGAACACTTTCTCCCTCACAGAGAAGATCGAGGTTAGCCTTCGGACAGTCATAGCTCTCCAAATGGGGAGCTGAGTTTCACCGTCCACAAGTCATGATCGTGCCTCTGCCCAGCCACCCATAGTCTAAAGACTGTCGCGCCAAAATGCAGGCACGGACATTTCGAGTTGTATATAATATCCATTAGTGTTGTGATGTCGACTTTTCCCGCGGAAGTCGGGTTGGAGGTAAGGCATCAATGTTTTCTTCACCTGAACTGTTTCATCTTCTCCTCGCGACGCCGGAGAGGTTAGGTAATACCAGGCCCCTTGCCAATGAATGATAAAACCGGAGAGAGGGCGGACGAGCTGAGATGAATCCTGTGAGGAACGACAAGAAGAGTACCGTTCCGAAGAGGAAGTGTTGATAAGGGGGAGAACGTCCATAGAGGAATCGAGTATGAGTCCTTAAAGCGGCCGTGTTTTTCGCGTACGCGTTTTTTTTTACAGGCTATTCCTAAAATATGAATAGACTGTAATTTGATGGAATGGTTTTTTCGCCCTACATCGGCGAACATCTTTCCCATATGCATCACACCAGGAACTTAATGATGCTCGCGAGGATCCATCAATCGAGCTCAACATGGCGCGCCGGGTGCCCATTCGCCCCGAAGGGACCAGCTGGGACCTTCAAAACCACACCTCTTCCAGCTCCTTCGACGTCTTACCCTCTTTCTCTCCGAGACTGTCTTTGCTACAGATATTTCCAAGACTATCAACATTCGCTCAACAAAGGCCTCGGTGTCTCGCGTTCACTCGACTTACAATCGTTAGAACCGTGAGCTGAGAATCAGGAAACTGTGCCTGGCTCGACCATGCAGTATACGCTCGCTTTGCTCGCTTTGGCCCTTGCGGCCGTGGCTTCGCCCATGCCACAGGCTGTAACGTCTGCCATTGCACCGTCTTCGCCTTCTCCGGAAGGATGTCTGGCTTCACATGATGGTACCTTCCAAATCACGGTGGTGAATGTCTCGACCTCAGCATCAAAGCGGGACCTTGTAGGAGTCAGTGATTCACCTAGCTTACGATGTGTCTTCTTTGCTGACATATTCAGCGACAACTCGCCGGGCCGTTGACACTCACTCTGGCCAACTCTGTTCTCACCGATCAAGCTGGCCGTACTGGCTATATCGCCGCCAACTACCAATTCCAGTTTGACGCACCGCCGCAAGCTGGCGCCATCTATACCTCGGGATTCTCGCTTTGTTCCAACTACAGCCTTGCACTCGGAGGCTCAGCCATTTGGTGGCAGTGTCTGAGTGGTGACTTTTATAATCTCTATGACAGAAAATGGGCAGACCACTGTGTTGCAATTTATCTCTATGCGCTTATTGGATCCTCGGCGCCGCCAGCGACACAAGCGAGCGATGGTCAACCGGTGGCAACGACTGCGGTCCAATCCGTCAGTCAGCTCAGCGATGGACAGCCTCAAGCCACTACCGCCGTGGTATCTCAGATATCTGATGGTCAACCACAGGCCACCACTGGAGCTCCCGTCTCTCAGATTTCAGACGGGCAGCCACAAGCTCCTACCGGCACCCCTGTCAGTCAAATCTCTGATGGACAACCACAAGCCCCTACTGGTACCCCCGTCTCCCAGATTTCCGATGGGCAACCACAGGCTCCTACCGGCGCTCCCGTTTCTCAGATTTCAGATGGCCAACCGCAGGCCCCCACTGGTGCCCCAGTCAGCCAAATTTCTGACGGTCAACCTCAGGCCCCTACTGGGACACCCGTTTCTCAGATCTCAGACGGTCAGCCTCAAGCCCCAACTGGTGCGCCTGTGACTCAAATCTCAGATGGACAACCACAGGCCGCCACACCCACAGTGGAAGCCGTCAGTGCCAGTTCTGCGGCCCCCGCAACGTACACCGGGGGCGCAAATCGTGAGGAACTTTCAGGCCTGGCTGTCGTCGCTGGTTTCGTGGGAGCTGTGATCCTGCTTTAATCCCGAGCCAAAAGCAGAAACTTCATCATATTTTTCTCCTTCCATCGCAGGACACACACACATCCTCTCATCATTTCGTCATTCAGATGCGGAAAATTGTTGATGTCGCATTGTGTAGCGCAATTGCATCTTGGAAATGTTGACGGATCTCCCACAGTGAGAAGGATTGGAAAACCAGAAACCAAAAAAGAGGTCGTCTGCTGTAAATGTTGTCATGACAATTTTTCCCTGGACTGGGCTATTGAGTGTTCCCCTCCCTGTCTTTTCGAGTATAGTCTACCGGCCGAGGCACGCCGTAATATCTAATAGTTCAAGTCATACTTACTCGATTGTGGGTGTTATATGATTAGTAGAGGATTCCGCACTCCTTATATCCATCAGCCTAGCGACAGTAATTATCGTTGTAGCGATTGTAGATGTAACTGCGCGAGGCAATTGACCCTCAGAACAATAATTCAGGGTTGTAGAACGAATTTGCTTTAACGGAATCTGTTTTGTTACACTGTATCTGATAGATGGAAAATCAACGACAGAGATCGCGTCTGGGCCCAAACGAGGCAATCGTGCCCTGCTGGTTCCATTTCCCGGCTGTCGTGTCGAGAAACCGTGCTTTCAAAGGGATCACTTGTAGAGAATGTACGCGGCGCACATCCAAAGACGGAGATTCAATTTTTTGGTCTCCCCCCCTCTGGAACTTCTTTACGCCCCTCCGCCCTCTTGCCTTAACAGCTCATCAACATCTGCATCCAAATTTCTCAGCACATCATCATCCGTGCCCGTTCCCTCACCCGTCAATGTTGCAGACTCCTGTGTACCAAAGCCCTCCATTCCCATCTCTCCCAGGTCAGGCACCATCTCATCTTCCCCGTGCGACATTTTTCTCCTCTTTGCGCTGAGCCCATTCACACCGTGGCCGCCACTTGCGGACCGGACGCGCGCTGTGGTGCCAGCACCGTCACCGAGTGGACGGCCGCCGAGATTTCCAGACGATGGAAGGGGGTTATACTCCACTCCAGAGAAGCTAGCTAATGCCGCTGCGACAGCAGGGTTGTTGGGTCGATCTGAAATGGGAACAGGGACAGGTTGATCTGGGCCAGGACCAGGTGTGTAAAAGCCGCCGGTTGCGAAGTCGTCGTCAGGAAACTCGCGCTCAGGCGTGAGTTCCTCAATCTCGGGGCGCTCGGAGAGGAATCCGCCGGCCTCGTTGTTGCCATCGAAACGCGGAGACTGAACATGGCCGCCATTTCCCACGGCAGGTGCATTGTCCGCGGCGGCCTCAGCTGATGACAGGCCACGAATGATGCTGTCTTCGACTTCGCGTTTCTTCGCTTCCATGGCGGCCTTCCGGCTCTCGAGCAGCGATAATGATTCTTCGTCCTTGGCCAGAGCGGACTTGTTGGCCTCCAAGATGCGTTCTAGGTCTGTAATAAGGGCTTGACGTGCCTTGATGCTGGCCGAAACAGAGGATTCCGCTGCCGCAAGAGACTTGATCAGGCTCGATAGTCGAGCGGCATGAACAGGTGGGCTGGGTAATACGGCTGCCGGGTCGTTGAGTTTCGTGAATTCTGAATTCGCAGCGTCGATCGCTGGGCGGGATGAGATGGCTTCCTTGGTCACCGCAATCTGAAGCGGCGCAAGAGTCTCGAGCTCCTTGGGGATGCCGGCAGCGGAGGAAGAATTGAAAAGTGAGTTCCCCATCAAGGTCTTCTTGCCGCTAGATCCTTTGGATTTGTCGATCTCGTCTACCCGCGACTCGATGGCTTCCTGAATTGGTGTTTCGAAAACATTGCGTGTTCGCCAGACTTCGATCACACGGCGAATTTTGGTTTGGATTTCTGCCGGGGAGGAGCGGTAGGCCGTTTGGATGGCTTCCGGCATCAAAGGGGAGAAGGCATCCGGGAACTCGGTGCGTTTACGCGCTCGAGCATTTTGCACGATGTCATTGACCAAGTAGATGAAGTTGAGCCGTTTCGGAGGTGGCGAGTCGCGGAGACGAGTGAGCCAGTAGTTGGCAATCCGGTCGGCGTGTCTTCTAGATGAATGTGAGATGCTGAATGGCAGAGACCTATGGAAACGATGGGAAACGAGAGTGGGTGCCAACATACTTATGGAACATAATCCATTGTGAGACCGAGACGATGCTGTCTTGGGTCTCGTTGAGAGTTGAAAGTTTGGCCTTGAGAGCCTCATCCGTGAAGGACATGTTGTCTTGGCCTTGGGTTTATGCCACGCTCGCAGCTCAAATGGACACGCGCTCACTGCAGAAAGACAAGGGCCGCCTCCTGTAGATTGGACCGTTGAGCAACGGCAAAGGAGATCACGATCCAGGAAACAGCGCGGTTGAGGTTACTCTTGAACGCTTTATGCTACGAGCTATGACAACACGGAGGTAATGAGCTCCGCCACAGAGGGCAACGTGATATTCGTCACTCCAAAGACAGCAGTGCTCAATTTCAGATGTCACAAGATGGGAATCGATGGCTCGTGAAGGTTTCTGCAGCTGATCGAAGAAGTTTCTACAACAGATGAACTGGATCAGAGGTCGAAGTCGTTGTTGATGTTGCTTTGCTTGCCAAGATCGGCAAATGCGACAAGTGCAGGCACGTGACTATCGCTGACTTTGCGCACCGGAGAAGCCCATAGCACCGGAAGAAGAACAAATCAGTCCATCAATATAGCCAGAGGCGCTTCCCTTACAAGTTTCTATTTGGGTCGATGTGCTTCGGGACTCGTGTCTTTGCGAATCGCGATGTTCTTTTGCTGTACATCAGGTGACCCGCCATTCTACAGGCACCTGTCCCTCGCCCTCATGCTGGGTCGACACGATCATGGCGGGTACTTGCTTTTATCTACTGTATGTGCCACTGTAAGACCAATGCTTCGGTCCGAAAGTACTTCTTCAATGAGACCAGAACCTTTTCCCATTTTAGCACCCGAGGGTATTGAGCAAATAGACGCTGTAAGAGTTCATGCAGGCGCCAGTGTATTGCCTGCCCAAGCGCCAGCATCGACCTCGACCTGGAGATATAGCCTGCCACCTCCGCTCAAAGATGAGAATAAAGAAGCACACCTAGCGTTCAAGATCAGATACATCCACTCCATCAAGAAAGCGGAGGTCAAACCTCATCGGTCGATCAATCCTGCTTGACTTGATGGCGCATTCTGCAAGGCCTGCCAGCTGACCCGTACAGAAAGCTGGTGGAGAATTTTGATCGACTCGACAGGGAGTTTGGAAGTATTGGCTAGCGTCCGAAGGCCATCCGGGAGTTCAGAGATCATATTGTGGAGTTCAGGCGGAAATGGATCTTTAAGATACTGTACAGATATCGTCGGGTTGACGGGCTGGCGCTAGGGTTACACTGCAAGGTCACAAACCATCTCTACCCTTCAAAGTCTAGTCAGAGTTATTTATTGATTTGGAACAAATGGAGACTTACATCGTGACCGCCACTTTCATCATGGGGTGCAAACCTCCACCTTCGAGGCCTCCGCGTCGATTGATGATTCGATGCAAACCATCGCGATGGGCCTGAACGAAAGAATATTTGCCAAGATGAAACTGTCAGTCCCATGTCAGTCCTGATGAATCTCCACCTGGGAAATATCGCCTCGCTTCAGAAGCCGTCAACATTGTGATGACTTCCAATGTCGTATCATCGACAGAGATGAGGGTTGGTAATTCTCCAATGCGGTTTTCCAGTACTGTCTCGATATTTTAGGACCATTTGCGGCAGCATCGGGAAGGGTGTGTAGGACGAAGGCAATTGACTTAAAGTAAACAATATGATGCATTCGAATAGGATTTGAGACTGCATGGCGGCGAGGAAACGACTCGACATCAGCCAATTGCCGCCGCTCTCGTCAGTGTATAGGTCCCGGTTCATAGGTGCGACGGTCTGAACAACTGCCGGCCCACACATGCACTCACATTGGTCAACCGCCCACTTGTCACATAATTTCCTTCGACAGGATATGACTGGAGAGGATCTTCACGAGTACCTCCCACATTATGTCCGAGAAGGCTGAAGACGCTATGTGACTGAATATCGGAGAACGCTCCCGATTTCAATGTTCCCGTCAACGGCTTCTTCTCTGCGCGCCGACTTGGATAGCAGCCAATGCGCCAAGCCCTTGTACACGGTTTCAGAACTCCTTTTTCTTCTTGCATTTCGTCCTTGCTTGATGTTGGCCTATCATTTCGGCGTGCAGCGTACGAAGGTACCTGCCTTCGCTTTCGTGAATCTTTAGTTTCGGATGGATGAGTGTATGTCACAAACATGACTGTCGTGGTTAGGATAATGCGTCAAGGAGAGAGCAAGTGAAGCGAACGAATGAAGAAAACCGTCGCTTTTGGAATTTCATCCGATTTTAATGTAAGCGTTCAAATACCCCCGGAAACCCAATAGTGACAGTCCTTGATAAGTACATCCAAGAACCACAAGCCCGGATAATTGCCACTAAGTCTTTTGGTGCAGAAAGTGTTCACCGCTCGAAGACTAGGATTAGTAACATAATTTCTTGTTTCGGGGTCATTCAGGATCAGTTCTTGTGTGGCAATACCCGAGTAAGTTGTTTCAGAATGTCCATGGCTCAAAAGCGCCCCCCTTTAAGTGCAACTCTTAGCATGATGTTGATGCGTTGGACAAAAACCAAACGGGATTTGTATTTCGGATTTGTCTCTTCAAGGGCGATAAGCCTGAGCGCCAATCGCATGAATTGTGGTGAATCTTGGCCAACTCTTGAGGGTCGTTCACTCGGATGACAAAAGTGTCCGTTATTGGAAATGGTTTTGTTTGCTGTGGATGGTAGATTTTCTAGGTGCGTTGGAGTTCTCCAGCTTCGATAGAACCATTGTTCCTCTCCAGTGCTCCGTTCATATGCCGACTTAGGCGCTCTCCTGACCTTAACACTGGTTCGTAGCTTCAATGCAAGATGGGACTTGATTGAGGCGGACGCCGGCCTTCAATGATGTATCAGAGCAATCCAAGAAGGGCTGAGGCTACTTGTGCGAGTTTATGGCAATCATGGATATATGGTCAAATAGAGGCAAGCTTTGGTATGTGGTCTCAAAAATGTAGGGCCTCTGAAATATTGTCATTTGAAAAATAATTATGAACCATTTCTATCAAAAATCTCCCTGTGGCAGGGAAGCTGTTTTTCGTCAGACAGAACCACTTGACGAGCAACGCCGCTGTCCTCCTTTGCGGCCCCCAGCGCAGTCAATAATCTCACAAAGTGCCAGCTTGACCATTCGTCCACCACTCCGACAAGACTGTCGCACCCTGCAAACCTGTTCGCTTTCTGAACGTTGATCACTTCTCACCCTCACATTGCCGTTACTACCAATCTCGGAACCAACCTATTTTCTGCAAATCCGTCCCGTTCCCCTTCCGCCAGCTGCCCAACCATGGCAGACCGTTTCCCTTCCATCGAAGACATTGATGCGGGTGAGTACTTGTGGTTATTGTGCAATTCATCACGTCCTGGATTTCTCTTTGTCACATAGTAACTCTGGCTGCAGGAGAAACAAACGTGCGACCTGAATCCACCGCGCAAGGCAATTTCCTTGACCGAGAACGAGCGCTCCTAGGAGAAGACGCCGAGCTCTTTGCCGCCCACGATAAATCCGGTGTTGCGACTGTAGAAGATGGTGATGACGACTTGCTAGGAGGGGATGGAGATTTCACATCAGCCCCGGCTCGGCTATCAGGCGGGGCGCAGAATGAGTTGGATGATTTCGAAAGCTCATTTCCTGCCATTGACACTCGAAACGACGTATGCTGGACCCCCGAAGCCCAGAACCTTTTTTTTTTTTTTTTTTTGGTCATTTTGGCAAAAAAACACATCAAGACTGATATACCACAGAACGTTGGCCCTGGTGGCACCATAACCAGCACCGCTCCCTTCCAAAGCACTTCGGGCTATACAAACTACACTGCTCCTTCACAAGAAGAAGACACCGAGCCTATCCGCGAGTGGCGAGCCAAACGAGACGCGGACCTGAGCCGAAGAGATGAAGCGTCTGCCCGTAAAAAGGACGAGACTATCGCCACAGCCCAGAAAGACATCGACTCTTTCTACGAATCCTACAACCGCAAAGTTGACAAACAGAAGGCCCAGACGGCGAAGGAAGCCGAGGAGTTCCTCGCCAAGAGAGAGGATACCACGGCTGGAGGCACGAGCTGGGAGCGGATCGCAAAATTGGTCGACTTGAGCGGCAAAGGCCAGCAAGGCGGGGGAGATGGCTCGTCCAAGAAGAGAATGCGGGAACTCCTCCTGAGCCTGAAAGCGGACAAAGATGCTCCAGGTGCTACGGGCGTGTGAAATGACAAGAGAAAATGGATATCGAGCCGCGCGTCGGAGTTGGGGGTGGTCACATTTGACTCCTTCAAAGCTCTTTACTTACGGCTCCTCACGGGAGGAGGCTGCATTCAACCCCACGACGTTGTCTGCGGCGTTGCATGTTTTGGAAGTGTGCGTGCTGTGGACGATATGGATAGTGGACATATATTGCGCATTACCGTTCGGAGGGAAAGGGAAAGAAACACTGGCGTTCGAACGAATCGAGTCATGACCAGGGTAGATTGCCCTCCTAACACACCGGGTGGGCCTTAGGTCAAACGTCAATGAGGGACGTTGAATGGGAAGATCAATTAATGTTCTCGAGTGCTATCGATGCTGAGAGTGCCTTTTGCTCCTGGAGGGCACAGAGCTCGACAGGGATACAAAATCAAAAACAAAGAAAGATAGACTCAAAAATCTATATTTGATACGACATACTAACTCTCCAATCGGTCAGAAAGTCACAGAAAGGGAAGTCATCTTGAAGCGTTAATTTTTCTCACTCAGTGCTACTCTATGATTACCTACTGGGATCCCAGCCCTCAGCCCTGGGCTGTCCGTCGATCGAGCACAGCTTTGTGAATACAGACGCCTTCGACCTTTCTTTTGTGGGGGCCGCTCCCGTTGGAGCCTTCTACCGTCATTTCGACTTGCACATTCAGCATGACACCGAACAATCATCCCCCTTTTCACACAAAGTCTCCCCCCCCCCCCGGTGGAGAAAAAAAAGGAAGAGAACGTCGAAAAATTCATGGGTAGAAGAAAAATGAAGCCCCGAAATGTAACGCCGAAGAAAATGCCCAATAGAGTCTCTCCGGTGTCATGCGCCGTTAACAAACCCTCAACATAAAATCGAATTTTCATTCATGCCCAGCCCCAAAAGCCTGATCCATCACTCCGTCCTATTGCTTTGGATAGAAATCGAAAAGAAAAAGGAAAGCCCACGGATTCGGATCCATGCCGATTTGAACCTGCATTATGCATTCGTATTCGAGATTCATAACAAGATGCATTTTGTCACATTGCTCTTCGCCGTTTGCGCCGCAAACTCCGGCCGAAAATGCTTGCATGGAAGTGTCTTGCAGCCTAGTGACTGGTATTGGTCTGATATCAAGAATTCGCAAGACGGAACGATGGTCTGTCTACTGCTTGCGCTTTGGACGACCGATGCGAGGCTGAGGGATGATCTGCATCTTTTGAATAAAATCTTGACCTATTCGCTCCATCTCAGTGAGTGTTTGCTCAGTGTGCCGCTCGAGCGAAGGTGCTCCTGCAGCGGGACTTGGGGGAGGTCGGGCAGTGTGTCCCTGAGATGGGTTTGGGCCTTTCTTAGGAGCACTTTTATTCTCAGCCTTTGACGTAGCATACTCTGCTGGGACCCGGATATGAACATCACGTGTAATTCTATCGTCTTCCACTCCAGCGTATTCTCGCTCCAGCCAAGCTTGCAATCCGGTGTAGCCTTGAGCTCTGGCGATGATCCAGGCCGTTTCAATGTGTCCAATTGCCATGTCTTGTAGTTGCAGTGAAACACCATGGAGCGTGTCCCGGAAAGTAAGACCATTTAACTCTGAGGCAACCCGGTCCATCTTGTATATTCCGTGGATGAATTCGAGTATCTGGGCTTTGATTGTACCTTCCCGTTCGCTCATGGGGAAGTCGGACTGAGCTGCGAAAACAGTTCTATTCCGTGGTTCAGAGAGGCCCAAGTCGACCAGAGAGGTGAACTGTCCCGATTCCACATCTGGTGCTCCTGCGTTTACCGAGACTGGTTTTCCGGTCGGCTGAAGGTTGCGTTCATCTTTGGATTCTCTCTCGAGGTTGCCTGTCTCGGAAGTATTGCTCGAGGTACTCTTCTGGATACTCGGCACGCCTCCTGGAACTTGTTTGAGTTGCATGCTTTGCTCCTTACTGAGGGTCTTTCCCGACGTCGAGGCATCGGCGAGGCGCTCTTCAAACCGCGACAATTTGAACACGAGCGGGCTCCTTGGTTTCTTGGCCCAGTCTCCGTAGTTGAAAAGTTGATTGTGCATTGCTGACTCTTTCTTTTCAATTGAATCCATGAGAGTGTCTGGTATCGACATGCCCATTTCGGCCCGGGAGTTGATGGCGTCGAAATCGGCGTCGCACCCCAATTTTAGGGCCCGCATTTCTTCTGCGTACTTTTGCAATGCTGGACTGCAGTCGCACTCGCTTCCCGTTGGACAAGACAGATGAGGAACGAGACTGCAAGCCATGTCCCAATGTTCATCCACCTTGGATTGAAGAAGGATATGTCGAGGGAGTCCCGGTGGGCTTGGCACATGCTGGCTTTCCCCTGCAGCGCTCTCTGGCGGCCTCTTTTTCAAATTGAGCGGCGCAGGAACCAGTGGCTTCAATTTCTCGACGTTGAGCTCTCTTATCCGTAATTTACATGTGTGTTGCGGCGAGCACCTATAGCGTGAGAACTGGCACATGTGAAGGAATCGAGTGATGACATCTTGTAGCTTGTCGGTTTCACTTTCATCAACAGAGTCCACCAAAATACTTCTAATGAACGCTTCGATCACATGGAGGTTTGTTTCGGCCTGATCTCCATCCACGGCTGCCAATACGAATGTGCTCAGAATTCCGTTCACGTCGGCGGCCATGACCGATGCATCCCTAGGCTCGAGGGCGGAAACAGAGAAGACAATGACGGCCAGAACATCTGTCATAGCTTGGGCTATGAAATTGAACACTTGGAACCATTCCCCATTGTTGGTCGGGTCGTAATGGGAGAACGTGTTTCTCAGTACAATTGAAATGTCTTTGGCTTCCTCGAAATTGTCTCTGATCTGGAATGTAAGACGTTGTGCAATCACCACGGCAGCCATGCCAGGACAGATTCCCTTCTCTTTGAGGGTCAGGATGGTATCGTGGACTTTCTCCGGTCTCGAGGCAGCGAGACTCATATTAGCGCGGTAGAACTCTTTCTCAGCATCCCAAGGTTCAAACCGAAAGGTGTGTTGGATGTGATGATTGGCGATGACTCGGAACATCTCCCAGATGCCGTCTTCGATATTAAAATGATAGTGCGCAACGACGCGCGCACGTACCGTGCCAGCGTTTTTGACCATCGGGGTATCGAAGAATTTTTTGAAAAGATCCCATGCCTCACCATCCGCAAAGGTACCGTCAAGCAGATGCCTGGTTGAAGACTGCCTGGCACTGCTTGATCCCGGATCAACCCCTGTCGCAGAGCCGGTAGATGCTGCTTTCTTGGCCGCGAGCTTCTTCTGTTTCTCGAGTTGTGCGGCGACAAATTTCGGAATCGAGGCTTCCACTTTCGAGATTGCCTCGAGAAGACTTTGAGGTGGTTCCTTCTTTTGTGTCTTCTTGATGGAAGCTTTGATCATTTCTAATGATTCTAGGTATTTTTCGGGCTTGCTTCGAGCTGTGGCAATCACGAGCGCGGTGGTTCTGGCCGACAGCCGGGAAACATTTTCTCCAAGAGCTGCCTCGGCCGCCAGAGCTTTGACTGAGCGGTGGAAGAGGATATCGGTGATCACGTCGTCCAGGACAATATCGGATAGAGGTGGAATTGGAGACTTTAAAATAGCCTTCGACTTGATTTTTTTGAGGGCCGCCGAGACATTTTCAATGGTGTCAACAGACATCCTGTCCGAGACCTTTTCCATCTCGTTTCTTGCCGCTTCCTCCACCTTGATGCACTCGAGATTCGCTTTGATCGTGTCTTCGTCAAGGTTCAAATCCGGATCGGCCGCAGCGGAGGGATTGTCTGAAGATTGCATCTTCATCCGGAGATTCATCATGACTTCCACAACGTTGTTACAGGTCCGAGTTTTACCATCGCCGGTGGAAACATCGACTGTGAAGCCTTTGGCATTCGGTTTAGCCAGCATCTCTTCCAGAGCTTGGAAGGATTTGCGGAGGACCGGAGACATGGGCCCGTTGAGTTCGAGAACACTGCGGAGGTCTGCGATGGCGGTCTGCACGTCATGGGGATCAGACGCACTAAAAAAGCCCTTCATGACACTCAAGGCCTGAGAAAAGGCGTCTGCACTTGTCGAGGCGAGGGTGTTTTGGAGGACAGTAGACAGCCCCGGAGAATTGTGTGGGTTAAACTTGAATCGCGAGAGATCGGGCTCGGCGTCCAGAATCATCTTCCGGAACTCGTTGTTCTTTCTCTCTGCCTCCGCCATTTCAGAATTGGCCTGATCCAGCTTGACACGCGCATCTGCTGGCGACACCCTGCCTGCATTGACGTCATGTCGGATCTTTTCCAGCCTTCCCCTAATCCGCCGCACGATGTGCTCATTCTCTTTAGCTGCCTCCAAAATGGCAGTGTTCTTTGGATCAAAGAGGAAGTCTTTGGGAGTGAGCATATCTAACGGGGATGAACCCCAAAGACCACTCTTGTCGCGATCGTCAGCCGGGGGGGCGCCTGAACCACTGCTGCTGCGGGTAGCTTTGTCCAGAATGGCATTCCTGCGTGTTCTCAAAGCAAGCTCCTCTTCATCATCCTTCTTGACACGAACCAACTCAACGTCTCTTTGTTTGCGTAGTGCATTTTGCATTCTTTGGGATTTTTCAGACATGATCCTTGCATGGTAATACTTAATCGTGTCCATCTCCATCCACGAGACACCCTTGGTCTTTGCCCGCATGCAAATTTCATGCTTACAAGGAAAGTCGGCGCCCTCGGATCCCTCTAGACAAGGATCGTCAAAATCTGCGTCCAGACAGCACGAACCAGACCCGATGAACTTGAAATCACCTCCTAATTGTGCTTTGAAGAGGTTGTCAAGAGCTGTGGCATTCTCGTCGAGTAATGCTCGCTGGGTTTGGTGTCTCGACGACTTCTGCTCGAGCTCATTTTTCTCCTTCTCAAGCTTTGCTCTTTCGTTGAGCAATTCATTGTACGTGCGGATATCCTCATCCGCCCATCCATCAACATTGTGGCCATCTGCAGCTTTCAGCGGGCTCCTCGGCCGAACAGAAGGTAGAGATTCGGAAAGGATCTCGCTTGGCCTGTCAATGCCTGCCGGCTTTAGGCTTTTGCCTTTTGTCTTGCCCATCGCTTTGTGATTTGGGAATTAAATAGTGGAGCAAATGAACGCCAGATTATGAGATAGAGATAAGTGATGCGTACAGGAATTGTTTGGATGTCAGCCAAGGCCGGAATTTGCAGTCCCAGATGGAGCAAATTTGCTGGCGACAATTTCACGGTGCCGTAGCAGACGACGAGCGCACCTTGGCTTCAGCGACGAGTTACTGCGACAAGAGCAATACTCAACAGGTGAATGGTCCGATGGCCTCGAGGATGGAAGATCTGTTTGAAAACTCTCGACACCTGCCACCCCGGCGGGCCAAAGGCTTACCGAAAGCCCCTACCACATCCAAAAACTTGGCATCACGGTTTGATGTCAAGAAGATACATGGCTTGGATGGAGGCGACCGCATGTTTCTCCAAGAGAAGCAAGATGCAGTCCCCGCGCCCTTAGGAAGTCTGGAAGCTGGAGAATTGGCGACCCGTTGTCGTTGGAAGCGATTTGAGATATCGGGAAAAGAATGACTCGCTTAGGGATAAAGTGGCGCCGGGATGGCAGTTTTATTGTCCTTCACATCTCAGCCAGGCTCACAATGCTCATGATGGCTGGGTTTGATGATATCAAGGCTGCGATGGTCTTTGGAGAGAGAGGCCAAGTTGGAAGAACTAAATGATGCGTCGTTTTAAGTTCAAGTTTGTAACCCTCAGTCACGGGGTTTTTATTTTAGTCTTGGCCGGAAGCCCTAGTCGCCTTTCGGGTACGGATTTTCTTTGTTCCGAAGTATCAAATTTTCTTCCCCCGGGTCCCCCAGGCAAGCCTCCCACGGTACCTTGGTGACAGGTCCATCAACATGTCGACTGGCAGTGACGATGAAGTAGTGCGGGCCCAAATACAAGAAATCATCCAAGCCTCATCCAAGCACGACATCCAGGCGCTAGAGAGATGCATCAACGCCCATTCCTTTATGGAGTGTAAAGCCGTCGACGTGCAGGACCCTACTACTGGATTTACACCCCTTCATGCTGCTATCGCCTCATGTCAGACTCTGCCGAACGGAGACGGACATGAGCCCTCGAACCAGGAAGAAGAACAAGGCGCCAATACTCTCAGATTTCTATTGGAGAACGGAGCGATATGGAATCAGCTAGACAATAATGATGAAACCCCTGGCTGTCTTGCCCATCGATTGGGACTGAGCCATCTATACCACATCATGGTCGATGCGGGAGTTCGTGCCGAAATGCTGCTGAGCCGGCTGGAAGAGTACGAGGAATTGAACGACAATGAAGATGCCGAGGAAGACAGCGTCGAGGACGCGCAACCTGCCGGTACTGAACTTGAGCAGACGCCTGATGCAGAAACCACAGATTTGCAACAGGAGGTCAACAGCTCGGTGTACCTCTCGTCTACTCTGTCGCTCGGCAAGGACAAACTACTGGACGAACGGCATAACGGAGTAATGATGGCATGGGAAAGCGACATCATGTCCCAGTCTGCGGATGCAATTTTGTTCCAACCAAATCTACAAATATTGAACATTGGCTTCGGTATGGGCATCGTCGACTCACATATCCAGAATCACACCAACAAACCGGCCAATCACCATATTTTGGAGGCTCACCCAGACATTCTGGCCGAAATGAGCCATAAGGGGTGGATGGACAAGTCCAACGTCATTGTCCATAATGGAAAGTGGCAGGATGTTCTTCCTCGACTTGTCTCGGAAGGAGTAGTCTTCGACGCCATTTATTTCGACACATTTGCCGAGTCTTATTCGCAATTCCGAGAATTTTTCTCCGAGCAAGTAATAGGACTGTTGAATCCGGACGGCCGATGGTCTTTTTTCAACGGAATGGGCGCGGACAGACAAATCAGCTACGACGTCTATCAAAAAGTGCTGGAATTGGACTTGTTCGAATCTGGTTTTGATGTGGAGTGGAAAGACGTCGACCTTCCCAAACTAGATGGGGAATGGGAAGGGGTCCGACGAAAATATTGGAATGTCGACCGGTATCGACTTCCCATCTGTAAGTTTATGGATTGATGGATTCTGGTGCGTCTGCTCGGCATTTGTTCGAAATAACTGGCAGTGTGGCGCTGCGATAGAACATCCACGACTTCATCTCTGTGCTCCAACACTGTGGCTGCCGGCAAGGTTCTGCCATTCATCTCTCAACATTCGACAGAAGGCTAGAGGGCCTTGGACGTCGAATAAACTTATATGGCGGACTAGCAGATGCGAGGACAATTTGCCTAGCTTTCGAAGAAAGAATGCTTCGGAGCCCTTATACCGAAGACTTGGTCGGGGGACCACAAATGATGATGTCTGGCAACCAAGATCAACATTGGAGAAAGAGAGAGCTTCGGTAGGTTGTTACTTCAAGAATCCTGTCCGACAACAATGAGCCCTACGACATACCCCAGTGCTCCGAAACGAAATTCATGCTCCTCTCCGCATCTCCAAGGATTACTCTCCAGCATCAGTACCTTTGAGTGTCCATACCTCTCGGAACTCTTCCGCCGAGCTGCATTCGGTGTCCATTGCCCCGCATCAACCTTTCTCCTCGTTCCCAGCCCACAAAGACGGCTTACTCCACACTTCAATCGATTCGACGAGGACAAGTCAATGGATAAGTGGAATGAAACCGGGGGGAATGTGATAATGATACTCCGTACCTCCGGAGGGGGGGAACCTCGGGATTACAGGGAAGCCTGGTCAAAGATGCAAGTGTATATAACAAGAAGCCTGAAAGTGGTCTTTGATTGTCCTTCATGGCCGATCAGCATCGAAGATCTTTGACTATAAGATAGTCCTTCAGAAGAATCCTGCTGAAACTCCAGAAACGAGAGCGAGCATCCGAGGCGAGAGTCAGAAAGCATGTTCAAGCGGACAGCGATCGTTACCGGCTCAAGCCGGGGTATGTAAGTCCACCACACATTACTCCCGTTCGCTGTCTTCAAGCCAACTACTGACCCTTCTCAGTGGGGAAGCCATTGTCCGCCGTCTGGCGGCCGAAGGCTACGCCGTGTGCGTGAACGATGTATCCGCGAACAAAGCTGGCATCGACAAACTAGTAGCGGAACTGAATTCAACGCACGGCTCGGGATCTGCAATCGGAGTCGTTGCCGATGTCACCTCCTCCTCAGACGTGCAATCCATGATTAAAGAGTCGGTAGACAAACTGGGGCCGTTGACAGTGATGGTTGCGAACGCAGGCATCGCACAGGTGGCTCCAGCATTGGATATCTCGGACGCGGATGTGCAGCGCATGTTCAACGTCAACTTCATGGGCGTCTGGCTATGCTACACGCACGCAGCACGGCAGATGATCGCTCAGGGCCCCGTCCCTGAGGGCAGCAGTGGATACAAAATTCTCGGGGCGGCGAGCATCGTTGCGTTCAAGCCGTTCCCACTCCTCTCACACTACAGCGCCTCCAAGTGGGCAGTGCGCGGCCTCACGCAAGTATTCGCCATGGAAATGGCCAAGCACAAGATCAACGTCAACGCCTATGCGCCCGGCATTGTAGGCACGGCGATGTGGGATCTCATTGACGAGAAGCTCGGCGAGATCGAAGGGCGAGGAAAGGGCGAGTCAGTGAAGAAATACAGCTCCGACTTAACGGCGCTCGGTCGAGTCAGTGTCCCTGAAGACGTCGGGAATCCCGTCGGAGGCTTCCTGTGCTCCAAGGATGCAGAATTCATCACGGGCCAAACGATTGTGATTGACGGCGGCATCATTTTCACTTGATCCGACAGACGGAATGAAAAGCATCTCAGCAATTGCAATCTTTTTCCCTATCCTGACAAATTATTCTCAGGTTTCCCCTCCCCTTGTTTTGGCGGGTACGTCTTCCCATCCACCTCGCACGTAGGCTTGCAACTACACCTATCGTTTTCGGGGATCGAATCCATCACCGACGGAATGTGGTTTCCGCAGCCCCACCAAGTTGATTTTTCTGTATGAAAGAAGCACCGCGTGAGTTGAGGTATACGAGCCGAAAGATCCATCTCAGCCGTCGTCACGGGAGCAATGGCAACGTCTTGAAGCGAGGGAATGGAAGTGGAGGGAGAGAGAAAAGAAGAGGGACAGAGAAGACGTACGGCAATTCGGACACGTCCGCTTCATGCACATCTTTGCGGTATTTTATTCCTGACGATCTTCGTTCACAATGTTATAGTGTTGGCTTCGAATTGTAGGTCCAAAATTGATCTGTAGCGTCAGAATATGACTCGATACGCGAGGCGGGGTGTAGTTGAGAGTACCTTTTTTTTTGCGCCGGGGAATATGCGAGAGCTTCCGTCAGCCAAACTGGAGGAACGATGATCCTTATATACGTGGATCTACGTTCTTGTGCCCTTGTATATCACCAGATCTTAGCCCGATCTTTGTTCTAGACGTTGTCAGTTCACGGTCACTAGAAAGGCCAACCCCCACTCTACGGGGAAAAGTTCTAAGATGGAAAACCCCGAGGTCGCCGATCAAGGTAATCGGCGATCACAAAGGATAAATATTGGTATGTTGGATCATCTTTTGTTTACGAGGCGTGCGACGAGACGAGAGCGGCAGAGTGATGATACGAAGAACTTTCGCTTTGAGCGAGCTGGGTGCCGGGAGCTGCTCATGTTTCATTCTAGTAGAGCCGTAGAAATGGCAATGAATAGAGTACGAAGTACACACCTGCTCTTTGCGTATTTCGCGAATGGTCGTTCAAACTGTTTCATGATTCGATGATGAAAGCGGAACATTGTCAAGCAGTGCTGATTTGTCTACCGCAAATTGATGAAAAGTAGAGTACTCCATCTAGCAGATCATGCGTAGATCCATGTGCCGATCCAAGCCAGGCTCAACAACATTATCAGAACATTCAGCCACGTCGCTGATTCAACTTTGACGCCGTTAGCATTCTCGTTTGAATAAACACACGCCCACCCTGAAGTCACTCCTCCACTCCCACAATCTAGAGGCTGCAACGGCGGTTGCGAAACACCATCGTCGTCACACTGATCAGACGACGATCCAGCAGGACAGCACCTCTGCGTCGACCATTCTGCCGAATTTAACTGCAAATACCAACCGGCCGGACAGCACGTCCCCCACGCCGAATCGACGTTATTTTGGACAAGAAAGCAGTAGCCTGATTCGCAGTACGAATTTGTCGACGGGTCGGGACAGGAAACTTGTCGCGTAGCGATGTCGATGTCAATGCCGGATTGATCTCGAGGATTGAGGATGTTGATTTGGGATATCGATTGGGCAGTATGGGAAATGTTGGTTGACGCTTCGGAAACCTCGGAATCAATTATATTTCGGCCAATGGCTGAATCCGTGACTGCATTCCGCGCAAAGAGGAGAACAGCAAGTTCGAGTGCATATAGCAGCGGCATGATCTCATCAGTGGTGCGCGGGCTTTATGGAGGTAAGGCTAATTTGTATATATTGATGGGCCCCAACTTTGACGTAATAAAAAGATAACCCTAGTGAGCAACGAGGGATGGTGCCGGTCCGCTGCTGAGTAAGGGGTTTTCAATTCGTGTGAAGCTGGGATTGGTGCGTTAAATCTTCCGTATCTGACCATTCGCCGCATAAGGGACCCAAGATTTTCGAAAGGCCGTCTCACTCTGATCATTTCAGTCTGGCTTGAATGCTCCGAACTTCTGGCGACACTGCTTCTGCAGACTTTAGGGTAAGTATGGCAGCATCTTGGGCAATCGGTACCACCTCTTCAAGCGCGCGCCCCTTTACAAGGCCTGCAACAATAACGCCCAGCATTGTATCACCAATCCCGTTGACAGACACAATTTCTTCCTGGCTGACTTCGCAGGACGGGCGGATGAGTCGCATATACACTCCGCCGATTTCCGAAGAATCAGAGAAATTTCTAGACAGAATGTACGGGGCGTTTTCGGGGCGAGTTAGTCTCTCATCCCCGTGCCTCAGTAAACATGCTAGAAGGCACCCTTTCCGCCCGAGTTTTGTCACTAGGTTCGGGATAAATGGCAAGAGCTGAATGCACTGTTGCGGGATGCCCTCGTCAACCAATTCGCGCCCAGCAACCGAAGTCAGGCGATGTCGTGGATCTGTTCCCGAGAGACCCAAACTGTCGATTACGCGCCACCACTGCTCGGATTCAAACATCAGCGCATCCCTGGCTGCATTATAGATGGCCGTCAGCTCTAGAGCATTGGGAGAAGCGAGGCTAATAACATGACTTGGTACGACTTTGGCGCTCGTTTTCGCCGAAGTGGGTTTGTGGAAAAGGCGTGCAGCTTTGGCGGTGGAAACGGGTTCGAAGGCAATCATCGCCTGATGGGCTTTCGCAGCCGTAAATATTGACGAGAGGATTGCCGGAGACCAATTGGCGTCGATGACAACCCACTTCGGCTTAGTCTTTCCTATCATTGCCATCCAGTAGTCCAATGCCTCTAATTCAGGTCGAGCCAAGATCGACATATCCGCCATCGCAAGCAAGAGATCTTTATTTTGATCATTGACTGCAACGTATTGCGCTGTCCTCGCACCGTCTTCGGTAGGAAGCTTCCTTATGTTCGCAATGTCGAGGCCGCTTGTCTTGATATGGTCCAGAAGTGATGACCCTGCAAGATCGTCTCCAACCACACTCGCCAAGGTGACTTTTGCACCGGCCAGGTAAGCAGCCAGTGCCACATTACGCCCAACTCCACCTGGAGACTGGGAAATGTTGGCCGGATTGGAAGTGTGGAGACTCGGCGAGGTCGAATTTGAAGTATTGTCGAGTGGTTGATAGTCACAGAGTGTATCGCTAGCAAGTGAGCCTGCAACAAGTAGCTCTACCTGCCGATGCAGTTGCTCGGTTGTCTCAGATGTGCTTTTCCCCGGCATCGTCAGCTTCCTTCTGGGCTGGTCGAGAGTTGCCACGGGCAATCTAAGAATCGTCAATACGTGTCCGAATAAACACGTGGAAAGTCTAACACGGCTCACCGCTGTGGTGCAGCTCCGTCTTGTCGTTCCAGCTTGGCCAATTCCACGGCGATCTTGGTCCCACGAATGACATTGGCTTCAATTAGAGCCTCGTTCGCCTTCACACTTGCACCGTTGCTCAGTTCCCGGATCCGTTTCAGGATGTAAGGAGTATTGGCACTTCCACCCACGCCTCTCTCCTCGGCTTCCGCGACAGCTTCAGCCATGATAGAGTCAATCTCGTCCTTTTCCATTGCCGAGTCTTCCGGGACTGGGTTGGCCAAAAGTAATCCCGAGTGGATCGGAAACTTGGATTGCGCGTAGATAATGGCGGCAGCATCGGCTTCGTCCAGGATGATTTTGGGACTTTTGACACCGCTCTCTCGAGAGAAGAAGGCCGGGAAGTCCACGGCGCCTTCTCTTCCATCTGCAAATGTGCCCACGCCGACACCTTGTGTCTCCAAATACTCCAGAGTCCGTGGAATATCGAGGAAGCTCTTGCACCCAGAACTGATTACGGTCACGGGTGTCCGGCCCAACTCAGTCAAATCTGCTGAGATGTCCATGGAATTCTCTCCCCCTCGATGGACTCCTCCCAGGCCGCCGGTGGCAAATATTTTTATCCCTGCCAGATGTGCGAGGATCATCGTACCAGCAATCGTTGTTCCGCCATTAAGTTTCTGACCCCTTAAACCCAGGCCACCAATGAAGCCCAGATCTCGCCTCGAGATCTTCCACGTGTTCTCATTACCAGCGGTAGAGACGAGTTGTATCAGGTCCTCGGCCTCCATGCCCACACACGCCGTGCCGTTAAGGATTCCAATGGTTGCAGGCACACCGCCATTGACGCGTACTAGGGATTCAAGGCGAGAGGATAAAGCGACGTTGTTAGGATAGGAGAAGCCTGGCGAGCAATGAGTCTTGAGTGGAATGTGACGACGGCATCATGCTCATCGTTTACCGTGCGTATATATGGTCGTCTCCAGAGCGACGACGGGCTTGCTCGTTGCAAGAGCATCTTGGACCTCCTCCGATATGCGGAAAAGCCTGTCTCTGCTGGAGAAGATTCGGCGATACCGATGGGCATGTCTGAAAGGCTTGTGACCGATGGACCGGATCTTTAATGCCCTGTTGGGCAGACACATTGTTGATATAGGGCCCCCCTCCTAGGTAGAGAAAGGTGTGTCTCACATCCGTTTTCCAAGCGGTTACGGTGGAGTGTGGTATCCAGGCTGGCATAGAGTCCTCTTTCTGGAACATCCACAAACGGAATAGTCAATGATACCAGTTAGGTTCAGAGTTGGTAAATGGATTGTCTGCTCAACTCAGTCCCACCTTTCTAGGAATGAAAAATAAAATGATGGCACTGGCATGGATATCAATGCTTTGAAAAAGCTTTCCGATAATGACTTCAAACCTCTGTGCTCCGCAGTAACCCTATAGGACCGCCTTTACGTCATGCCCAATCAGCTGGGGGATGGGATGCAGTTGCAGATGGCAGCCCATCCTCACCTCAAGTTATCCGAGTCTCCTCTACACCTCGAACCCCTCTAATATCCTCTCCATCTCACCTCTCAAATGGTCCGCGTTGAGGTTGGCGGAAAACCCATTATCGACGTCGATACTACTCCGGGTGACGCTGCCCGATTCAAACAACAGAAGATTCGAGGCAATGGGCGAGCCGTGCATCTGAGCTGGGACGTGTCCATGCCTCGGGTGGTCCTGACCAGTGACACCGACGAGTTTGATCCTACGACCATATCTTATTTCCAAGAAGAAGGCTTCCGATTGAGTTACCTGGCGTACGAGGGCAATCATGCGGACTATGTTGCAAAGTTGCAACAGTTGCAAGATCCCCTCGAGTTGGGCGAACGATATGCAATCGTGGGTACGTAATTCCTTCTGAGTTCGCTTTCTATCATATCCTACCATCGTCTATAGTTTACGTCGAAGTCCAACAAAGAACTGTCAACTTACTGACCTCCCCCCGACAATGATATTGTATTTCTGACTGTCTTTGACTTCCAGCCTACGGTGACGCTGCGGCTCTCGTACTCGAAGCTTGCATGAAACCCATGCCCAAACTCGCTGCAGTCGTAGCGTACTATCCTCCGCATATGCCAAATACCACCACCAGTTTTCCACCCACACTCAATGTGCAAATTCACCTTGCCAGCTCCCAGAAGTTCGGCACCCGACATCCATCCTACCGATACACGAACACTCACCCCGGCTTCGCAGAGTACGATCTTGAAGAGTTCGACAAGATAAGTGCGTCATTGGCCTGGTCACGCACGTTAGCTCTCCTCAGAACTGCGTTCGACATCGAGGGCGTTGATTTGGAAGCTGTGTGGGAGAATCACACGCGCTTCGAATTCGTGGAGAAGGATGTAGATAAAACAATGGCTACGATGGTACCACAACCATACCTCAACCACATCCCTACTATGACGGGCGGGATTGGCTATGACGAATTGCGACGATTCTACGCTGATTTCTTCATCCCGGGCAATCCACCCGATCTCTCGATAAGGCTTCTCAGCCGCACTGTTGGCGCTGATAGGGTCGTGGATGAGATGTTTGTCAAATTCACGCACACTACGGAAATACCGTGGATGCTTCCTGGGGTGCCCCCAACAGACAAGACGGTCGAAGTAGTTCTAGTATCCGTCGTTTGCGTGAGAGGAGGGAGACTTTTCCACGAGCATATCCACTGGGATCAGGCGACGGTACTGGTACAGATCGGCTTGATTGACCCAACCCTGATTCCAAAGACGTTCAAGACGGCCGAGGAGGGGAGAGAGAGAGAAATCGAGCGACTGCCTGTGCTTGGCCGAGAAGCGGCCAGAAAGGTCCTAGATGAGGATAGTTCTAAGAGTAACCAGCTCATACCCGAATGGTGAACGGTTACCTTCTTCACCGGGGGATCGAGGAAAGAGGACATGTAGTTTGCAACCTTGCTCTTCCTCGCTTGTCACAAGACTGGAAGGAAAAAGGGGTTGACGTCGCCACCTATACCGTCCGAGGGAAGTCTGTCGCATGTCATACAAACCATGATCTCATCGTTGCTTGTCTAGACGCCGTTTATTCCAACGAACATGATCCCACGCTGTAGCCCAAAACCTCGTATCACAACCTGCCCTTTATGTGTTGTTGTCGGGAGTAACTCCTGATGCCCATCACAGAATGCTCGTTAGTCAATTGTGCCCAAATGTCCCTGAATTGGCGGAGATCGGTGCGGGCATAGTCGCGGACGTCGGCCCATACTCCCCTTTTCGCACCGTCTTTACCGACCATCTCGAGAGCGGGCGTCATGACCTGCGTCTTCATGTACTCTCTGCCGAGACGCTGGCTCTCGCTGAGGTCAAGTATGCGCTCGAGGCGTGGAATCTGTTCGCCGCTCTCGATCTTCATGTGCTCGAGCAGCTCGGAGAAGAGCTTTTGGACTGTCGTAGGAAAGTCGGGAGAGTCCAGGGGCATGTCGAACAGAGCGAGCAGTTCGGTCTTTGCTCGGTCGTGGTCTGTTCGGTCGTGGTCGGCCATCCGCTGCCCTTCCTCGCCCAGATGCTCGATGAACGCCGGCCGCATCACGAGGTCCTCCGACACATCGTGACGGACTAGGCGCCAGGTGACTTCCTGGAGAAAGCGGGCGCGATCTTGAGGAGTTCTGGCCTGTATTAGACGTCCGGCGCAGAGATTGATAGCTTGGTGATCGTCTTCGATAACGATGGAGAACGTAATGGGCAACTCGTACAAGGGCACGGGAGCTGCTGCCATGTTGGTGTTACAGAGCGACGACGACGGTGGTACAGATTGTGACTGTGTAAGTGAGTTCTTCCTCTGTGTGTTTCACAGTCCACGGTCGGGGATAGACGGGCCGTCGCCCGAGCTGGAAGAGAGACACATTTATATTGCTTGATGGCGAATGAGATTGAGAACGAAATAATACCAGATAAGGTCAAGGTACAGTAAGTGCGGGCATCGTTAATTCACCTAGGGCACCGGACTGGAAGCCCAACCGGTGGATGAAAAGTGACCTTACCGTGGCGAAGACGCAAAATTGACGAGTAGCCAAGCAATAGGACTGAGGACGCCGCGAGCAAACCGCAACAGGAGTTCCAATCGAGCCCTTCAAACAAAGAGAAGAGGGGCAGAACGAGACAAAGAAACAAGAGTAGACAAGGGAGAGCAAACATAACGAGGTATGTTCATGCACCAAGTTACGAGGTCACGCGAAGGCCATCGACGAATCATGGAGGAAAACAAGGTTTTCAGACAAAAGTACCTCGGCTAGTCGGTGAAGGACTGGGGCTGAGACCAATCTCCTCGCCAATGCGATCTCAATCCAGTCAAATCTTAAGAGCCCGGTTGTGGACATTCATGATGGTTGCTCGCAAGATTTGGGAAAAGGAGGGTGTGCGTAGGGATAAACGCCGGCCATTGTTTCGGAATTCCTGCATGTAACGTGGCCAATCATGGCCAGAGGGAGCTCTACATTAAAAAGGTTTGAAACGTATGACATGAAGTTGACTACCAAGGGATGCTCATCTATTCGCATTTCCCTGTAGCAGTCAAGTACTGGCTGTAAGCGATATCGCCTTATGCCACGCAACACGCATCACGTGCACCAGAAGCTCCAATATCCCGCTCAAACGCAGCATACCAACGTATAACAATATGATGCAACATCAACAGCACCACCGCCGCCACCGAAGTTGATCAGCCATGGTGGGAAATCCAATCAGACTCACCGTGCTGATGTAGGCTCACCAGCATCAAGCACTTCTCGTGATTCCCAAATCCGCCGCATCAATGCCTCTTCGGGAGAGAGCCCATCCTGTTCATCATCCTGAACTCCATCCGGACTGCCTTGACTCGGAGTCACTTCGATATCGTCATGGCTACTCTGCCGCTGGAAGTGTACTCGTCCACCTCGCCCTCTACTGCAAGATCGGGACACTAGAGGAGACGGCTTCTTGTCTTCGAAACTTCGACTTACACTAGCCTTGGCTTGCCCATTGACAGCAAATGAACTTGGTCCACGCCGACTCTGTGGCCTGCTTTTAGAAAAAGCACCACTCGGGGAGATCACCCCAATATCTGGCGGGAGTACATTGTTCTCCTTGAGTCTGTTCATGCTTTCAACAATTGGATTTCGGAATCTCCCCACCACGGTCAACTGCTTGATGGCATTTTCATAATCCTGCTTCAGAGCTTTGATGTCTCCTGTCAAAGTTCGGCCTCCCGCCAGAGATCGATTTCGATTTTTGGACCCTGTCCGGCTGTGTAAGGATGTTGAAGAGCCTAGATTGAGACCCATACCAGTTGGTGGTGGAGTGGTTGGTGTTGCGGCACCCGCACGCATAATTTCTCTCCTCTGAAGCTCGAGTTTCTGCTGCGTTCTCGACGGGTTCTGGAGTGTCCGCGCCTTGTGCAGAGTTTTCGTCTTCCCGGGCGACTCCGGCGGCTGAGGCTTGTAGTTGGACAGGAAATTCGAAGGCGAATCGTCGTCTGATCCGTCACCCATAGGTCGGAGTGAGGAACTCGGAGTTTCCATCGGTAGAAAATGTGAAACACCACCCTCTACTGACGAAGACGCTGGAACAGGACCAGCCGCAAGACCAGGCGTAGTAGGAGTCACATTCATCGATGCGGCTTCGACATGCGAGATATGACTGAAGGACCGGGATGACTCGCTACGGATCAGCTGGCCCGGTGTCACATGCGCAGAGACTGTAGACATCGCTGGCGGTGCACGAGATGCTCGAGGGTACTGGTGAAGCAGGGCGGGATCGGGCGGGATCTGTGACGGTGACATACTGGACTCTTTCCTCAGATTAGGAACCGATCGAGTGTGATTCTTTAGCGAGGGATTTGACGGCGACGGAGTCTCGTCTGGGTGGTCCATACCCGATTCCGGAAGTTTTCTGGGAATCTGTTCGCCATTGGGAGTGCTAACCCTCGGCGTAGAGGTCTTTGAATTGTTACGTGTAATTTCTGGAGACTGAGTGGTCGAATCCTCCCACTCTCCCTCCTCTTCGTCGTCTGACGACCGGTCCCCAAGTTGGAAAACACCATCTTTCTTCTCCTTGTTCTTTGGTTTCGGCGCCGGAGCAAGTCCAGTCTTCTTCAACGCCGGGTGAGAAACATTCCGTATTAGGGTATTTGCTGAATGATTCTTGCGCAGGTTCCCGTGAGATGTATTCTTCGGCAGAGTGACATTCGAGCTATTGCGCTTTACAAGGGGTACTTTGGGACTGTGAGGAGGCGAAGGGCCCCCAGACTTTTTCCGTTGATGGTGGTAATCGGTGGAGACGTTGGTCGTCGAGTGAACTTTGCCCAATTTACTCAGTCCCTTTCCATGGGAGACGTTTCTTGAATGTCGGCTGGCCACGTGGGAGCGATGGGCTTTGTGGCCGGTTGCCTGTCTGCTCGAGGAAGACAGAGAATGTGTAGAGGAGGTTCGTTCGTTCAACGACGGCCGTTTGATGGGAGAGGGGGAAGCGGAAGGCATCGTGTTGGGCCCATAGATTGAACGGCGGGGAATGCGGCGGGTGTAAAAATTATTGACCACTGAAGGTAGGCATTGTCCAAAGACGTTAATGGTTTTTGAGCGCGATATGACTGAACAAAATACAAGGTGAGGACAGTTCTTCGCCGCCAGATGGCAGATCGCAGGTTAGTGCTGGCAGGTTTGCGGGTTACAGACCTTAATTACAACATGCGGGTTGCCGATTTGAGAGCTCCGCACACAACATGCGAACTGAAGAAGCCCCGAGCGACAAAGTCAATCTTTGGTTAAAGCATATTTGGCATGGGCGCTCCCACTTTGACATGGCATCTAATCTATGAGCACACAATATTGCGCAATATCCTCAGATGGTACTCTTTCTTCTACACGCCCAGAAAACACAAATCTTTCTGATATTATAGATGCGCGATACTCCCAATACAGACGCAGACAGATGCTTGCCCGGCTTCGATATAATCTTGACATTCAATTCTCGTGCTTGCTGCTGAGATTCAGCTCTGGCTCGCCCTGGCAAGTTCAATTTGCCATTCGTCGTGCCCGCGGTTCGCGCCTCAAAAATGGGCATGTATCATTCGGGGACTTTAAATGTTCAACATCCAGGTAACAACTCAGGGAGAACCTGAAGCCTGTGTCTGTTGTCAATGCTGTGTTGTCTTTAGAGCTCGAAAGAGTAAGTTAAGTCAATGGAAAATGTGCCACTCGCCCCCTGATGTATGGACGGAGCCCGTGGACGTTTCCCTGACTCAACATGATAATCAGTTTTCATTCATTTCCAACCACGTTTATGGCCTTGTCCCTCCGTCAGCTGATGCTCCAACCACTACCAGTCGACTTCCACCCAAATCAGGGATCCAAACCTTCCAAGTATTTCTGGCTGCGTGGCTTCATATTTTGAACCATAATAGGATAGGGGCTGCAGCATCAAAGTCGGCAGCTCCAAGCATAACATCCTGAACCACAAGCCATGTAACATAAGCTTGTGAAAATTGCGATCGTTGGCTTTGGTATTCCCACACAGGTGAGGTCATGTAGCTTAGAAAATGGAACTTTTTGTTGCAAAGGGACATGTGACCAATATCATCCATGGCATGGTGCAGAAGCAAATTCACCAAGCCGCCAGCCAATGTGCAGTGGGATTTGTCCTTATCTACCAGGCGTTATTGAGCTTCCCACGTATCGTCACAGTCAACGGTTCGGACGGAAATCTGCCTTTCACAGCAGGCGGATCCGAATAAGGAGGTTTATTTTGATCACTGTCATCTGTTATCAAGGTCTGCGTCGTGGTGCTGTCGTGCGATGAGAGGTAGGGTGCAGACAAGGATCAATCTAGCAATACGGTCAAAGATCAACTTTTGCTGCAACCTTTGGGCGCCGAATCAAGTTCAAGATTAAGACTCGTGCCCAATTATGCTTTCTGAGTGATATGGTGTGTCATTTGGATATGTTGATCTTTTTGTTTCATCCCATTCTGCGTGTACTATCCACGCAGTCTCCCCCGCGCCCATATGCTGACTTGGAGAAGTGCCAAAAAGAAAGACGCACGGCTAACACTGGAGATTCGGAAATGGAAAAAAGGGGAAGGTGTCAGCACAGGATCCGCCGAGATTGATTAGGTGAAGGATAGAAGAATGTGATCAAAGTAGATCTCGGCAGGAAAGTCCAGAGTAGCAGTCCCCCGTCGATGTCGTAACCATGTAAAATGATGAACGTGCTCTTTGGTATGGATGGCATGAATCGGATTGATCGGCTGCAACGGTCGTAAGCGAAGCCCTCATCTCGATAAACCTACATTTGCTGAAAATAGAGAAAAATGAGATGGATTGGACGACGCATGCCAGCATTCGCAGAGGTTGAGTTTTGCGGCCGCATGTTGCACAGATATAGCTCTAGAAGCAGAAGTACATGAGGACGACAACAGGTTCATTAGTCATCAGTTACTGGTTCCGGCGCTGGAGAATACCAAAGCACATGGTTAAGGTGACAGGAGTGATTGGGTTCCGAGTTGGCGTCAGAGACATATCGCATACGAGGCTGATGGCGGTGTCACAGATAAATGGGGGGTTGCAGGAAGCCGGAGGCAGAACTCTTCTACGGTAAGCCCTAACGGAGAGTGACAGCCGCGACGCGAATGAGCAGGTTAATGCCTGCAAAAATGAGCTGGGAGTTGGCTTGGTCGTTAGTCTAGCGCGAGGTTCGAAGGGTTTTCTGGTGGCATGCAGCAAAACAGGATGCGGTCAACTCAAAAGACTTTGCAGTGGTGAATAGCCAGGGATGCCGGTTTGCAACCAAAAGCGCAGGGGAGGAGCTTCAAAGCCGAACCACAAACTTGCAAAACGGCCTTGGCGGATCACGCAACGATTCTTCCCGAAGATCGACCCCTGCGGCCCTGAGCTCCTCGTTGCTGTCTATTGCTATGCACGATACATCCTTGCCCTATTGCTGCAAAAGTTTGTCCTACCCTGCCTCCCGTTCTCACTCGCAATCTATCTGGCAAGTCACACTTTGGCGGTCTGGTTCTGTCGACGCCTCACGACGAGTCCCACGGCCTCGAATTGCTCGAGCGCTCGAGACATAACCTTATCTCCTTCAAACTAGACAAAGCGTATCCATCTGAATCCACTCTTTCGTTCTCGTTTCTTTGCTCCTTTCCAGTCATCGACCCTTGGCTGATACGCGCAGCCCCCGGTTATCACTGCTATTCCTGCACAAATCAAAGTACATCCCTGTCAGAATTTCTCCTTCGGCCTTCGATAGCAATATGTACCATAATTGAGAATATATCTGCACGCAACTCTCTATCACTCCTAGGCTTCGCTGCTCAGCCTATAATCTTCCACCCGGTTGCGCTTGTCTCCTCTGCGAAGTCTATGGCGTCATGTCATTGACAATCGGGATCATCAACCCATGGTGGTCACCCGCTTCCCCCTTGTTCGATCGTTGAAGCACCATCTACCAGGCCTCACAAAAGACTCAAATCGATATCCAACCCTTGATGTGGTTGCCTGCAACAGCCTGATAGCGTGTCGTCTCTTGTTAGGCGGTGTTGCATGAGATTATTCGCCTGGCATTGCATCGGCTACTGATCTATCATTTTTGAATTCTTGGTATAAACTTGTCATCGTCGTTTTTCAGGCCACCAAAGGCTGCGAGCGAAATGACCTTCACAAATCCACCCTCTCTTCCAACACCCCTTACACCTTCCATGCCATTGTCCGGTCCACTTCCAGAACAGATTGAGTCCTTACCCATCACCCCTCCGGAGATACCGGAGAACTTTGACGAAAAATCCTTCAAGCCGGACAGCAGAACGATCAAAAAGGCTCTACACGTGCTGGCCACTGAGAGATTGGCTCTGTCTCATCTGGAAGATCTCTACACAAATTCTCTTCAGATTCAGGAATCGCTTCTTAGCGCCATTACTCAGATTATCCATTCTGAGACCCGACATGGGAAGACCATTTTCACCGGCGTGGGCAAGTCGGGTCATATTGCCAAAAAGCTTGTTGCAACCTTTGTTTCCTTGGGCATTCATGCGGTATTCCTGCATCCGATCGAGGCCTTGCACGGCGACCTCGGCGTCGTTCGACCAAATGACACAGTTATCATGATCACCTTCTCTGGGAGAACCCCTGAGCTTTTGTCGCTTCTCCCCCACATTCCGTCAAGCATTCCCCTGATCATTATGACTGCGCATCTGAATCCTAGCACGTGTCCACTTCTGTCGCATCCGACGAGGTCTAGTTCGAACAATATTCTCCTTCCAACCACAATCCACGAGTCCGAGATCTCGTCATTCGGCGTCTCAGCGCCAACCACTTCAACCACAATTACGCTAGCTTTGGGCGACAGCTTAGCTCTTGCGGTGGCTGATGAGATGCACTCTGCCGCGGGTCTCCAGACTCCGGCTATTTTTGCAGCAAATCATCCGGGTGGTGCCATCGGTGCGGCTTTGAAACCACCCCCACAGACGCCGCCCCCGACGGTATCGCGCATGTCCGACCTCGCTACCAATGTGACCCAAGTACCCATTGCCGGGGGACGGCCTGGAAATCCCCTTTTGTGTTTCGATATTCTCGTCACCGCCGTGCGGTCGCCTGGCGGTTTTGTTCGAACATCCCCCAATCATATCATCGGTCCTCGACGGATCCAGAAGTTGCAGAATCCCGAACTGCCAATCTCGGAACTGGAGGATGAGATCGGTAAAGTTATCATTGAGAAGACGGACTGGATATCTGTTCTCGGTACCAACACCGTCGAAGAATGTAAAAGATGGATTCACCGGATGCGCGAAGAAGGTACAGGCCGGGGAAAAGAATTTCTTCGGCGAGGCACTCTGCTTGGAATTGTTGACCATAATGAGGTCACTGGGGTGGTGGAGATAGAGGATTTGATGGGTGAGGATTTTGTTTGATCAACCGCATTCGATATTTCTCTCCTCTTTTGCAAGATATTAGACTACCAGACGGGGCGGCTGGCAAGTGATATTTCGATGTTGGAGCGGCATTTTCGATTTTTGACGATATTAGCATATTCACGAATACCAGTCGTCTTCGTCTTCGTCATCTTCGCCCTCTTGATCCCGAGCCTCTTGAACCGGCTCCCGCTCCGTGCTGTCCGCCTCTTTCAAGGATTGGGCTTGCCCAGTATTATTGCCAACTTTTACTGTATTTCTCAGGGCATCCCTCTTCTCTCGAAGCTTTCGGACACGCTCCTCCATTTCCTCCATGACCTCAAATTCTTCCTCCAATCTTCTCTCTTCTTCTTCCTTCTCGTCCTCCACTTCCGTTTCTAGTCTTCGTCGTTTCTCCACGTCGGGCTGTTCTTCCATCTGTGTGGCTGTGACTGGCGCCGCAATTATTGTGACCGATGAGTAGTCGGGTGGCGCCGCTGCTAAGGGTGCAATTTCGCGCTCAAAGGCAGCCCATTCATCTTCATCCACGGTCGTAACTGCCTTTGCAGACGTATGGTTTTGTTCTTCTTGACCCGACTGCTTTGATAATGCTTTTCGTTGTTCTTCCTGATCGGTAGTTCCCCGGAGATATTTTTCATCTTGAGCTTCCACAGCCACGCTCTCTGGGCGTGACTTTGGCTTCTTCCGTACATCTGTGTCTACCTCATAGCGCTCTTCCTGGGATTCATCCACATCCTCAATCTTCCGCTTGACTCCCTTGCTGGTATTCTCTTGCGTAGCTTGCGCATTTCTCTTGTGGTTTGAGCTCTTGAGGTGTCCGTCCCAGAGCGCTTCGGATTTAACGTTGAGGTTGCAGACAGTGCATATAAGCATTCCAGATTTAGTGTAGGACAAGTGAGGGTGAGAGATACGTCGGGATTGCCGCTCGGCGGCGAGGAGAGCGCGAACATCAGCCATCTTTGCTGGTCTGAGTTTCTCTCACCGAGAGCTTGAACATGAAGACAATCCGTTACGGAAGAAGATCTGACGCGCTCTGAGGATGAAACAGAACCGAATGCCAGGACCCGTCACAGCAAGCGAGGAGCATCGAACCACGTGACACGGCTTTTTCTGGGGAGGGGGGCGATCCCGGCGTAGGAGCTTTCGGTGGACCACCCAAAAACTTTCAATCCTCCATCAATCATTTTAATCTCTTTCTCCGATCGCTGATTCAAAGTCGGGTTGCCCACTTGTAGTTATCTCCGCCTTTCTCTCTCTGTGGCTTGGCGTCTCGCAGCTTCTGAGGAGTACTGGCCTTGGGCTTCGATTACCTTTTGCGTTTTCAAACACCATCATCCTACTGCGCGAATACCTGCGTTTCACTTCGACTATTATTTCTCTTCTACGGACTGGCGTGAATCGCGCCAGTAGCAGTTAGTTTCACCGAGGTTGAAATTACAGGAACGCGCCTTCCGGCGCAGTCAACTGGTCTCGTGAACACTACTTTACGACTTGTTGTAGATCGCGAAATAAAGTGATTTGTGACAAGCGCCTCCATTTGGTGTGCCTTGTAGTCTAGCACATTTGCCTTGTCTTCATCATGGCTGGTAAGCGATGTTATTTAAACGGCGCCGTCGCCTGCGTGCGCTGCGCCCCGTTGGTGACAAACTTTTACTAATTCAGGCTCAGATGAACCTCGAAGATCTGGTCGCGCGACCAAAGGACAATACACTAAAGACCGCGATATCAATGAAGATGTCCCCACCAAGAAGAAGGGCAAAGGGAAAAGCGCCAAAGCCAAAGCCGTCGAACAAGAGGAAGAGGGTGACGAGATAATTCGCTGTGTTTGCGGGACATACGAGGAAGAAGAAGATGTCCCTCGGGCCATGATCTGTTGTGACAACTGTTCGGCGTGGCAACACAATGGCTGTATGGGCCTCCCAGAGGACTATGAAGCGGCAACGTACTACTGTGAACAATGCAGACCCGAGAATCACAAAACCTTGCTAGAAGCTATCGCGCGAGGGGAGAAGCCGTGGGAAGAAGCAACCAAAAAGAGAGAAGCGGCTGAAGCCGAGAAAGGGAAAAAGAAAGGTGGCAGAAAGGGTCGAAAATCAGGAGCCGCCCGAACGAGTGAAGTTGCATCTCGAGGCTCTCAGGAGGTGGAAGAGTCACAGCTGCAGTCTCTTGCCGTGGGCCAGAAGCGCAAACTCGAAGAGTTTCCCAGTGTTCCAGACTTGAAGGTATGTTGCATACGATTTACATGTCAGGGCAAGCTAACACCTCAACAGAACAAGAAAGCCCGAGGTACACCTGCTGCAGACACGAATGGTACTAAAGCCACAACCCCAGCCCGCAAGTCCAGTCGATCCGGGACCCCTTCGAGGCAAGCTTCCAAGTCGGAGCCTAGTTCGGACGTCGTTTCGGATGTGAAGGAACTCACCAACGCATCGAGGAAGCAAGCTGCATCATCATTGATCAAGCTGATAGAACAACAAATCAAAGAAGCTGTAAAACAAGGCGAATATGCCGTTCCCACTGGCTCAACCGCAACCGAAACGGCCAACGGAATCGGTCTGCATGTTGAACATGCCCTGTATCATATCCAGGCGGGGGGTAGTGGCGACCCAAATGAAGCATACAAGGCCCAGCTTCGGTCGATTACGTTCAACGTGAAGAAGAATCATACTTTAGGGGTACGTCTGTTGAACGGGGGCCTCACCCCTAATGAATTTGCGTCGATGGATCCCAAGGACATGGCAAGTGACGAACAGAAGAGGAAGGATGCCGCTGTCATGAAAGAGCTAGAGAAACAGCATACAATAGTCGAAGAACAGGGACCTCGGATCAGACGAACACACAAGGGTGAGGAGTATGTGGATGAGTCAAGACAGGTTGCTGCTGAGTCTGTGACCTCCAATGCTCCGGTACGGAAGACGAGCGTTGCGGAGCAAGATGGAGAGATGAAGAGTCCTGGCGTCAAGAGCCCAAGTGAAACTCTAGGCGCAGCTGGAAAAGCAAGCACACAAGTAAGGCCTAAACCCTCTGTGGACACGACCAGACGACAATCCTCAGCAAGCTTTGATATTGACAAAGTCTGGTCAAATGTTCAGGGATCTCCGGATGGTGATGGGCAACGATTCGGTGAATTACCTCAACAGTCGCCCAGCCTAGCTGTCCGAGAGCCGGCAGGACCGGGTACCAAGGCAGATGCAGATATTGATGAACTTCTCAAGGATGAGGAGGCGGAGTCACCACCCTACTCTCCTAAAGAGTCCGCCGAGACTGACGGTACGGTCTGGCGAGGCACTGTCAACGGCGGCAATCTAGGCCGCTTTCACGCTTCGGCGAGATATGCGGCAGGAGCAACGCCTGATAGTGACACACTGCGCATGACTTACCACCAATTAATACCGCCTGAGATTGTCATTGGCGGTCGAATTCAGCCGGCCAGAGCGGATGAATACCTCTGTGGGCTCGAGTATAGCAACACCTCAGATCTCGTCATCGTCTGGATGCCTGAGCCCCAAAACTCACACGATCAGGAGCAATTCGACAAGTTGTTCCGATATTTCAAAACCAAGGATCGATTTGGTGTCGGTATTCAACATCAAAACCCGGCCATCAAAGACATTTACCTCATCCCTCTAGATTTGGGTCAAGAGTTGCCCACTTTTGTGAAAAAGCTTGAAACCGATTTTCCAGATCCTACCAGGGAGCGTATGCTGTTGGTGCCAATCGTTATTAAGAACAGCGAGCTTCCTCACAACATGGCAGCGGCGATGTTAGATGGACCGGGAGCTGCAGCAAGCCCAAGTACTAGAGGACCTACCGTGCAGACACCGATACCGCACGAGGGCAGTTTCGAGTCGCCACAACCGAATCCATATCACCAGTCTCCGGTGCCTGGAATAAACGGTACGCCTCAGGTAATACCATCTCATCCAAACGCAAATATTCCATCGCAATCACAATCTGCTGTTGTGCCACAGCAGTACTCCCCACCCACTCCCACACCACAATACCCACCGCAACAGTCAATGGCGATGTTCAACGCGCAAAAAATCCTTGGCCCGTTGGCAACGAGCCCTGCCGTGGTGCAGTTATGTACGCAGGTGCCCAATGCCGGTGAAAACGAATTCCGAGTTATCAAGGAGTGCCTTGAAAAGAATCCCGAGGCTGCAAATAGTCTTGAGGTATTGACGGGAATGCTACAGCATTTCACAACAGGTACAGGGGGAGGTGGCGGAGGCGGAGGAGGTGGGAAATAGAACTCGAAAGGGACGGACCCTGTTATGAGACCTGCGAGCTCGGGGTTGGATAGAGACCTGTAAAAGGGAGTGTGTGTTGGCGTCCCAGTTAGTAGACAATGAATGGGACGGAAACGAAATGCAGAAAAAACGGGAGTGACACGACGAAAGCTCCCATGATGATGCGGATCGAGAGTCAAGATCTTGAATTCTGTTTGATTGTACATCCACCGGGTTGTGCTTGATACCCTGAATTGCAGAGAATCGGAGCGCTTGCGAAGTTGTTTTGGTTTTTCGATCATCTTTCGCACGTAAGGCCCTGAGCCCGGTCACCGAGTTTCAGAATAAGAAAATGAGATAAGAGGGAAAAAATTGCCTAGCTTGAACACAGATGGAGGTTGTTCGGAGATTTGTTTATATCCTATTCACTTGATAGATATCTTGAATACCATTTCATGCTCGTCACTAGTCTTCAGATTGCGGTCCTTTTCAGCCTGTGGTCAAACGGTCTCATAGCGTCTCTAGGAAGGTCTGCACCAGCTCGTCTCTCCTGCGCTCCTCGAGCGTATAAAACCTCAAATCCCGTAGAATACTGTCCGGCAGCTCCTCAATAGGCATATCCCTTTTGATCATAGCCTTGTCGACGCCCTTGAGCAGCGCGACCAATTCCTTCCTCCTCTCCGCGTCGCTGGTCTTCAGCCGGGCAACAAATTCCCGGTAGAGCTTCTCACGATCTCTGTCCTGCATGCCCAGATCACGCATCACGGTTTCCTTTTTGAACTTGCGCTTGAATTCCGGCCAGTACAGCCTCGGTGTGGCGTGTCTCTGCAGGAAGCGGAGGTACTCAGCTCGGGGATCCTTGGGTTTGGCGCGTGCCTGTTCGGAATTTTTCAACTCTTGTAGTTCCGCAATACGGTCTTTTGACCACGACGCAAATGCTTCTTTGCGAGCTGAGGTATTGGGTAGTGCAACATAGCGAGGGTCCTCTACGACGGCGGTACCTTCGATCAACTTTTCAAAGGTCGAGTAGGGCGAGATGCCCGAGTCGTCCAGCAAGGAACGGAACAGGGCCAGGTTGTCGCTGGCTGTGAGTGGTAGTCCTTGATCTTCATCATCCTCGTTCTGGTCGTATAGCCCGTCTTCATCCGGACCGTAGTCTTCTTCCATTTGCGCCAACTGGTATGCTATATCATCTTCATCGAATTCCACGGGGCGAGAGGGCGGAGACGTTCTGTCATCCTGACTGAGACGAAGCCGTTTAGAAGAATTCCGCCCACCATCTTCTTCCCCCTCCTCGTCGTCGGTCACTTCAACTTCTTCGTACGAATCGCTGTCGTAGTCTCCCTCCCCGGGATCCGGTTGCGGTCCCTTAGGGCTCGTTGTGTCTCCGGTTGGTGACTTGCCTGCTTCCTCCGCTTCCCGGGTTTCACCTCCCGCTTTCTTCTTTGCCTCCCACTCCAGTTTGTCCATCTCGATCACCGCCATCATCACATCCTGCGGGAACTTCCACAGACTCTGCTTCGTCTCTGTGTTGTGTACGAATCGTCTGCCCAATTTCGTCTTCACAAGAACCCACGGCGCACAGTTCGGAATCGCTGCTTTCGACTTTGGTCGGTCTCCCCGGTCCCCTCTTCGCCGAGAGCGGTCTTGATGACTTCTCGCACCACTAAAACCGCCGGCGCCTGATGTGGCATTGTTTCTGTGGAATTGTTCCAAAGCCTGCATGGAAGCGCGGACAACATGATCGGGTTCTGTTGCGTCATAATCAATCCGTAACGGCTCGTCGGAGGGAACGCTCGGCCGAGTGTAGGTCGACTGCTTCGTCTCTGCATTGTAGTAATATGTACGACCGCTTGGAGCTTTGTGCTCTGTCCATTCCGGCGGGAGAGGTGATTTCGTCGGCGTTGGTACAGGAGGGCGGTATGTCGATTTCAACATTGTCGTCTCATAATATCATGGGAAGCCCATCTACGTGGTGGGAAGGCCGGAGACAAATAACAGGAAACATGGAACAAATTCTTGACGAGTTCTGGTTGGCTGATGTGGTGGGCGACGCGTGAGGGCCGTGCCTGGAACTTGCTTCCTCCACATCTTAAAATTACCGTCTTCCTTGCGCCGTTTTCAATCTCGACAAACTCCTTCTCCTTCTCAATCTCCGTCCTGAGCAGCCAAGATGTCTCGCAGATATGATTCAAGAGTACGTTTCAATCGCCGTTAACAGACCGTATCGCGAATTGCGCATTCGCTAATGCACCGCTACAGACGACCATCTTCTCCCCCGAAGGCCGATTATATCAAGTGGAATACGCCCTCGAAGCCATTTCGCATGCCGGTACAGCTCTAGGAATATTAGCACAAGATGGGATCGTTCTGGCGGCGGAGCGCAAGGTCACAAGCAAACTACTGGAACAAGATACTTCGGCTGAGAAGCTGTACATTTTGAATGAGTGCGTTTCTTTCCCCCCTTATGGACGGAGACATTTGCACACTTTGATCAGAGTTGGAGCGGCTTACTGATTCCTTTTTGGCGTCTTTCACAGTAACATGATTTGCGCCGTAGCAGGCATGACTGCGGACGCCAATATCTTGATCAACACTGCCCGACAAACAGCTCAGCGTTATCTGTTAACTTACAACGAAGACATTCCCTGCGAACAATTGGTTCGAAGTCTCTGCAATCTGAAGCAAAACTACACACAGCACGGTGGTTTGCGACCCTTTGGCGTCTCCTTCATCTACGCCGGGTGGGACCCTCAGCGTCAATTCCAACTGTACCAGAGCAATCCGTCCGGAAACTATGGAGGTTGGAAGGCCACAAGTGTGGGCGCGAACAATGCAAGTGCACAGAGTCTCCTGAAACAGGATTACAAAGAGGACTGCGATTTGAAGGAGGCGTGTGGTATGGCGGTGAAGGTGTTGAGCAAGACGATGGACTCAACCAGGCTAAGTAGTGAGAAAGGTGAGTCCAAATTCAGCACTGATGAAGGTATCATACTGATGGATTTTTTGCGAAACAGTGGAATTCGCAACGGTTGGGAAAACAAAAGATGGAAAAATCTACCACCATCTCTGGTCAGGGGAGGAGATCATGACCCTTCTCAAAGAGCACGGGTTGGCCAAGGAAGAAGAACCTGAGACTGGCTAGCAGCTGGCTGTACCGTATCAGAAGCCGATGAGTGATCTCGATACGGACGGACATACATCAGGTGAGAGGATGGATGGGCTATTCGAATCTAACACCCTAGAGGCAAGAAAGAAAGAAATGCAAGGAAAGGCAGGCAAGGCATAGCACCGGCGTTCCAGGGTCAGAATTCGGAGGGATGGCATTCGGGAATATCCTCGAGACCTCTAGTCGAGTCGAGTTTGAACAGCGTGCGGACGAGAAAACCCAGCGGGAATCAGGGCCTGAATCGAACTCGGGCTGTTGGTGCCTATTCCGATTCCTATCGCTTACCCCCTGTTCTGATTCCACTCACACTCGAGAGGCCTACCACGCAAGATCAGCCCCAAACAGCGAATGTCGAACGCCCTTTTTCCCGTTTCTCCCATTCATTTTTGGCCCCATCCAGGGTCCCGAGCCCCCGAGGCAAGCCCTAATGTATCCGCCCTTTTCCTTTTCTTACTGCTTCTAGAACATCACCCATCATCTTCGGCCCAGGCACCAGCGACAAGCAACATCACATACCTCAAAAACCGGTGAAATGACGTCGCGCACAGGCACACGTAGGCTGAATCGGACTCGTTTCCGTAGGGTTTGGGATGTTTGCCTAACTTGAAGGACACGTACTACCGTAGATTACGTTGTTGCGTGCTTGGTCAGGAGATAGTGATGGTGATAGACACATGACAACTACGATGATGAGGTTGAATAGTATTACGTAGTGGCCTTTGTGTTGGGATTTAGACAAATTGACTGAGGCAAGGCTGAACAGTCTGCGGTAAGAACACTCCTGCGCGAACGCTGCGCCATACGACAGTTTTCGGTATACCTTCCTTTCCAATTCCCGCACACCACCAAACCTAGAAACGTCATTTGGAGCAAAGCTCATTTCGAGTTCATACAGCAGCGTAACCAAAGTCCCTTCGGATTGGTAATTGCCTCCCTTCCTCCACGTGATGTCATGAGTCACGCGGAACGTTGCGGCCGATCAAGACATCACATCATAGGAAATTTCAGTCCCGGGGGCCCTTCTTGATAAAGGAGGAGTGTGTGTGCGGGAATTATGAACCTCAGCCTGTTAAGGAATGTGGATTTGTTTGGGTTGACTGAATATTATTTGCCTAACTACGACCTCCGAAGTCTTGAATAATTTAGCCCCCAAATTTGCCGCACATCCTCCTGAGTCTCAGCCTTGCGCTCAAGTCTGCGTCAGGCAACCGGACCAAATCCTCGTCTCACATGAAACAATCCCCCATTTTCCTCACGCGAGCACACAACAAACAAGTTGACATCTTATGTTTGCCACAAAGGCAGGAGGATAATCATTTGGTTTGTGTGGTACCTTCAAAGTCCAGAGCCTGCCCTGCATCTGCATTGTACCTTCCTGGCCATCACCATTACCCACAATTCAGCCCTAAAGTAATGGCCCCAAATGAAATGAGTAGATACCCAAAACACTTTGTGCGCTTTTTTTTTTTTGGTCTTTGTTTTGAATTGTAGGTTTTCCCTCTGAGGATGATGTACGAAAGTAAAACAAATGAGCTTAGCAAGAAGCCGAACAGGTTTGGTCAGATAGATGACAAACAATGACGCAACAGCCGAATAATCCACAAGCCAAATGCAATCAATCAATCAGGAAACAAATCGAGTTCCGCCTCGACCTCCTTGATCGTGCCGTGCTGGTAGCCTGAGTTCGGCTGGACTGCTGCAAGTCGAGCTCTCCTTTGGTGTCGGTTCATCGCCGGACCATCCAGGTGGTGATGTCCACTCGAGGCTTGTGTGGACTGTTGCAAGCCGAGCATAGTGTGATGCTAGACCATCCACGTGGTAATGTTTGCTGTGGTCGATGTCTTGTTGTAGTCATTTTGGATACATGTCAATCATTAATGGACCCGTAAAATAATAGCTCAAAACTCCCTCTAACACCGAGCCGGTCACCGCCTGTAATGCCTAGGTCCAGAGACGATGACGATCGGTTGCTCCTCGTACCGTTGTCGTCGTCTCTGCTCCTCTTCATCTCGTTCGTAGAGGCTACCCTTTCTCTCCGGGTAGCTGACCGACTTGGGCCGCTCTTTGCGCTCGTATCGAGGACGCTCCTCGACCCGGTTGCCATAGTACACCTTCTCCTTCCTCTCCCGTCGAGCTGAGACGGGGACGATCTCGACCATGTCGACGTCACCTTCTCGATAACGCCGTTCTCTGGGCCGATCGTCGACGTGGTACTCTTTCTTTCTGTAAACCTTGACGTCTTGGTCCGGTCGAGAGGGATAATAGGCTGGTCGGTCGTACTTCTCGATCTTCTCGACTCTCTCATACTGGTCATGCTTGTCCACCTTGGGCATGAGAACGACCGGTGCGGCGGGCTTAACGGGCTTGGGAACCCTCAAAACCAGGCCGCGGCCAAAAGCCTTGACGAGGCTTTCAATGACCTTGCAGTCAGCAGGGACCTCGACTTGCATGCGCTCGCCCTCCTTCTTGTTGATGACGGAGAAGGGCTTGTCTCCTTTGGAGTAGAGGTAGTTGGCCACATCTCGGGCCAAGGCATTCCCCTTGTCGCAGAGGAGGCGGTCTTGCTTGAAAGCACCGTAAGGATCCCGACAGTCGTCGCACTTGGCGGCATGTCTGGCGAATTGGGTCATGACCCACAACTCATCGTCTCTGGGAGGACGAATGGAGGTGACCTCCTTGGCGAATTCAACGCGCTGGGTTGTCACCCCGCGCGCCATCTTGGGAGTCGGAGTGGATGGTGACCTGCCGATGGGAGTTGAAGTGTTGGAATGGACCAAGGGTGGTGTTGAGGGTGGAGTCTGAGGTCTTGTCCGAGTTGGAGCACGAGTGATGGTAATGTATTCGTAGGGCGGATTCAATGTGTCAGAAACATTGGCCCTCTTTGGGTATAGGTAGTAAGTGACTGTGCGTGGAGGCGACAGCGTGACTGTTGGAAGACAAGTTGGGGACCGACAGCTGCGCAGTCTGTTGGACTGCGGTGGACAAGTGTCAATGATCGCGAAGCAGACTGAGGTGACGACTTGAGACTTGGGTAGATTGATTGAATGTATGAGAGATGAAAGGAAAGGAAGCAATGCATTGAGCGTGGAGGGGGAGGAGGGACGAATTATAGCCTCGAGCCAGGATGGGGGCCAATGGAGAGCAGGACACAGAAGTGCATTGTGGTGTGTATGGAGTGAATGAGAGGGAACTTTGAACCAGGACCTTTGGTTGGAAGCCTGGAGGCAAGTTATACCGCAAGCGGAATGGCGGACAGACTCCGGGGACCAAATCGCCAGGCTGCCACAGGCATCAGATCATGGGTGACTAGTTGCCAGGGTGAGTCATGATTGGAGTGGACACCATTGATCCATGATCCTGCGTTTGGCACTGCCTTGTGGTGGCACCCTGACCGGCTCAACACCGGCCATGTAATTTAGGCAACGTATAATGTTCAGTCGAAACGGTCGAAGATGAGGACGATGGGCAAAAGTCCCCCAAGCAAGGGAGGGGCCGAAGGGGATAGAGACCGGCCAGGAGCCAGAGCTATGATGAAAGGGCATTCACTAACTTGCCAGGAGGGTGTTCGAGTGAAACGAGCTTGGGGGGGAAGAATGTGGCAGTGTTGGCCCAGAAACATCGCACGGTACCAGGACTTGCATAGAACGAAGGGAATACCAGGAGGTATCTTCGTAGAGCTTTGGCCGTGTAGCAGCGGCTTCGCCTCAGACCGAGTAAACAGGGAGCGGGCCGAGGTCTTGCGTGTGCAGGGCTTTAAAGGGTGAAATACTAGCCACTCAGCATTTCACCCCACCCCCCTCTCTTCGACACCCGAGAGGCCCATTCACCGGTCAGGGCTAGAATACCAACCTGCATACAAACGAAGTCGTCGGCGAGTAGCAATGATCGTTCTGCAGGTGCAGTAGTCATCCTCTCTGCACGCCGGAGTCAGAATTACCAACAGGAGTCACACTGAAGTTTTCTTGTCCATCCGTCAGTGCCAGTATCAACCACCACGCCAGAATTAATATTGATCGTGTCACTGGAAATGTATTCCAGACACGAAATCCTGACTGTATGTCCCCATATGCGCATTCAACCTCGAGTGCGCCTGACGGAGAGAATACTGCACTGCCTCCACCAATCCCGTCTCATCTCCTCTCAGCCTTCCATCATTGGTCTATCTCAACCATCCTTTCATCTCCCGGAACCTATTCCCTATGCCGTTACCCTGGAACCTTCTGTATCCTCACTTTCAAACCCTCCAATCCACGCAAGTCACCTTGCAGCCTCAGCCCTGCCGTTCCTCGTCGACATGTCCATGTGAACAGTTGACGTCTTCCCGACGCCCTCGTCTTCTTAGTTCTCCTTTTATCATCGGGTCCCACATCCCGATACCAAAGGTCCCATGTGGCTTGCGTTCAGCGCCGTACTACGGATTGTACTTGCCTATTCCATTTTCTCCATTCATTCTGGAAACAACACCCACCATAGTATGCAAGCCTCGCTGTCGCACTTATCGATCCTGAGCACCTTGCTGTATGACATTCAACACTGCCCGCCCGGTCCGCAGGTCTGTCCTCATCACTTGCCGCCAAACCCTCGGCGACCACTCCTCCACCCGTCGGTCAGATGTCACTCCATCACTTCAAAACAAGGCTTGTTCCGCCCCCTTGGACAGCCTTTTGGCGAAATCTTTTGAACAGACTGGTTTCAAAACCTTCGATTATGCGTTTCTTGCTACATAAAAAAAGAAGCGACACGAGACACTCCTTCCATCCGGCCTGGTGAGCGACGTTAACCGCCGACTGCCAGTCTAACATTCCAGCTCGTCATTCACTCACCGCGACCAGAATCTTCCCTCTCGTATGCTTCTTCTTGAGCTGTTCAAACGCCTTCGGGGCGTCTTCCATCCGCAAAACTTGATCCACCACCGCTTTCGCCTTGCCCTCCGACATCCATCTCCCAATTTGCTCTAACTGCCTCTTGTCACTCTTAACCGATAACATGTGAAACTTTCGCTTTCCTCCGCCTAGGAAACCCGGCCATCCCATTTTCATCACGAGATCCAATGTGCTGTGTCCGCTAAACTCGGCGCCGACTTGGACGTATCTTGCTCCATGAGAGGTGAAATGGTGACAATTCCAATAAAGTCTGCCCGAGGCGCCGACGTTGTCAACCAACAGGTCAAACTTGCGCCCAGGACCAGAAGAAGAATCAGCAGCAATCTTTGTCAAAGCCTCAACGACATCTTCGCTGTTGTAATCAACCACCCGGTCTGCGCCCAGCGACTTACATAACTCTGCATTCTTGCTGGAGCAGCTCGTCACCACGTAACATCCCAATGCCTTTGCGATTTGAATGCCCCAGACACCTGTTCCGCCACTGCCACCGTTGATGAAAACTCTGTTCCCATTCCCTTCTTTCACGTTCGGCACGATTGACTGATATGCGGTCAGCCCTGCGGTTCCTACGCACGCGGCGTCTTGCGCCTGGACGCCTTCTGGTACCGCAACCAACGCGCCCGTTCGTGCCACCGTGTACTCTGCCAACGCGCCAAATTGCGTCGGCTGGTCGAGTCGACCAAAAACGAGCTGTCCAACCTTGAAGTCGGATTGGGATCCCGACGCCGCCACCCTGCCCGCAAAATCAAGCCCTGGTGAGCTGGGTCTTCTAATTGCAAGTCGGCCCATCACCGGCAATTCCGCGATTTTGTAGTCCACCGGGTTCAATGCCGTAAACAGCACTTGCACCAGCACTTTGTCTTTCCCCAGATCACTGACACTATGCGGCGGGAGAGCAGCCGACGAGTTGAGGGTTAGGTTCTTTTCGAGCCCTCCGTGAGTAGATGTGAATTGCCAGGCACGCATTGTCAAGGGGAGCGACGAAGACGCCATATTTAGCTTGATTGATGATGTGATGCTGTACTCGTTGAATAGGAAAACAGAATCAATTCCGTTGTGAGCGGTCCAACCTGCTAGGTAAAATTTTTAGTACGGACGCCCGCTTTGACTCTATATTGAGACATTTAGATGACATTTCCCTGGCACGACGAACTCCAACAATTCGCGCAAGGGAGCTTTGTGGTGTGATCCAGGGTATTGGAGAAGTCGACTAACAATAGACTACCAGTTGTCTCGAATCGCGCATTAGATATGGAAACCGTTTTCCATGCCACAGCGGACTTCTTCATTCTAATTGGGTTCATGGTAGAACATTTCCCCTCGTCTGGTGTCATAGGACCCAGATGGAGACAAGGGGCCTACTGCTGGAGGGCGGCGTCAAAAGGTTTCAGATGCCAAGGCCCGACTTCGCCCCGCTCCAAATATCGAAACCTCCAAAACTTTTTTTGAAGGGATGAATGTTTTCAGATACATGCTCTCTAGCCTGTATTAATGTCAGGTTAACTGGTCCCAATGTCGAAGACAGCAAAGAGGAAGGGGATCATAGAGGCCCGGAATCCTCGGAAAAGGCAGAAGTTGTCCAATGTAACCGCTCAGGCTGCTCCTAGAGCCTTGGGCTTACCTGTCCGTGACGATGGGCTAAGATGGAAACCAGTCTCTTTACCTAGAAGGCTCGAGGATGCCGAGGGATTCTATGAACTCGAAGAGATCGAGGATGTCGAAGTGGTTCGAGATGAGGTGAAACACCATGTCATGTTTCTGCCAAAGTCAGCATCGACTGTGGACGAGACCTATCAGGTGGACGCAGTGGACGAAGAATGGCAAGGATTTGAGGACGAGGATTCGAAGTCGACATTGTCAGAGCATAAGGAATCAGCAAGCTTAACGCCTTCGACCTCGAAAGCTTCAGACTCCGCGAAGTTCCGGCTTGGGCAAGAATCAAAGCCCAAAAGAGAGCACGATGTTGAGACTGGTCTGAATTTCAATGTCTTGCTGGATTCGTCAGAAGAGCCCAAGACAGATGTTTCGGCTTGGAAAGATCTCGAGCTGTCAAACGCCACCCTGTCACAGCTTTCTCGCCTTGGGTTCGCTAAACCCACGCCCATTCAAGCTACTGCCATCCCAGCCATCATTCAGGGCCACGATGTTATTGGTAAAGCCGTGACGGGATCGGGAAAGACACTGGCGTTCGGCATTCCGATATTTGAGGATTGGCTTTCAAACGAAAATGTCACATTCAACGGTCCAATAAAAGCCAAAGCTTCCACGCTGGCCCTCATCCTCGCACCCACCCGAGAACTCGCTCTGCAGCTGCATCGACATTTGAACGAATTGTGTATCGGGTTGGAGAATCATCCCAACGTTTCAGCTGTGACTGGTGGACTGTCAATACAGAAACAACAGCGACGGCTCGAATATGCGGATATTGTGGTAGCGACCCCCGGCCGACTTTGGGAAGTCATGAATGATTCAGGTACCAATCATGACACCGATGCCTTGGTAGACCGTCTCAAGAAGATCAAGTTCTTGGTTGTGGACGAAGCTGACCGACTTCTGAGCGAAGGGCACTTTAAGGAAGTTGAAAACATCCTGGATGCTCTTGATCGAGAGACCGTCGTCGACGAAACAGAAGCGGAAGAAGCAACAAAAAGGCCTCCGAAATCTCAGCGACAGACGCTTGTGTTTTCCGCAACATTCCATAAAGGCTTGCAGCACAGGCTCACAGCCAAAATCAAGTCGAGCGACCGCGCCAAAAATCGCCTCCTCGATAATCAGCAGTCAATGGAATACCTTCTTCAAAAGCTCTCCTTTCGCGAAGCAAAACCCACTTTTATTGACGTCAATCCCTCATCTCAGATGGCTTCAACGTTATCTGAGTCCATTGTGGAATGTGGTGCCATGAAAAAGGACTTATACCTCTACACCCTCCTCATGCGGAATCCCAGATCGAAGGCACTGGTGTTCGCCAATAGCATTTCATCTGTCCGAAGAATAACCGCTCTCCTCCAGAGCTTGAAACAACCGGCGACAGGCTTGCACTCAACCATGCCCCAAAAGTCACGACTACGCTCGTTGGAAAGATTCGCCGCACAGAGCAACATACTTGTGGCCACGGATGTCGCAGCTCGGGGCCTGGATATCAAAGGCATTGATTTGGTCATCCACTATCATGTGCCTCGCACTGCAGACATGTACGTGCATCGATCTGGAAGGACTGCCCGAGCCGAAAATCCTGGACGGTCAATCTTACTTTGCTCCCCTGATGAGGTCGCGAGCGTGACGAGGCTGATACTCGAAGTTCATAAGACGAACAGAGCGCCTGAGACAATTGAGATAGATGCTGGGCTGGCGAAAAGGCTTGAAGACCGTCTCGACCTAGCCCATAAGATTACAGAGGCTACGCTGGCTAAAGAAAGAGCAAACATCAAGGATGGATGGCTGAGATCGGCCGCCGAAGAACTTGGAGTGGATTACGATAGCGAGGAATTCGAAGGTCAGGGTCAGAAAGGCAGACGAGGCAGAGGTGGTGGGAAGGCAAAGAAAGAGAAACAGAAAGGAGCAGTAGGCAAAGACCAAATTTCACGTTGGCGGTCCGAATTGACGAATTTACTGAACAAGAGAATTAATCTAGGCGTCAGTGAAAGATATTTGGCCGGCGGACAGGTCAATGTGGGAGCATTACTTGATGGCCAGGTGGGTGGCACATTTCTTGAAGCTCGCTGAGATGAGAAACCCTTGTGTCTTGTTAATATTTCTGCCCAGTCGGTAGCGGGAGTTCTGTAGCTGGTTGCAAATACAGACACCCGCAGTTTCGGGGGGCGTCGTGCTCGTCAGAAAGCGCCACTTGTGCTGTGTCGATTCCAGGCGGAAAAGTGACACGCCATTCAACCCTATCCTACCGGCAACGAGAATGAGAATTTTTTTTTTTTTTTTTTTTTTTTCTTTCTCATCCCAGCCATCTATTATCAGCGTTCGGATTGCATCCTTACCCTTTCATATGGTGGCTATTTATTTCTGCCTTTCAGACGTAGAGGGGTTCAGCATAGGTTCGAACAAGAATACCCTGCCTTCTCCGAGAACGCACACATCACAGACAAACCCTGCATGCATGGCAAATACGATTACAAAGAAGGAGCTGTTACAATCATGCAAGGAGGTCATCGGTGGCATTCATCGGTTCCCAACAAGCCATGTCGTTCCAAGGAGATCCCTCGAAGATTCCTGATTCCATTCCTGTCCCCCCCCAGACCAGGCGCGATCGAGTCATGCAATCTCCTGTTTCTGGACGACGGTGGCGTGAAAGGGATTTCAAGTATGATTATCCTGAAAAAGATCATAAACAACATTCAGGACCTCGAGAACGAAGCGTGTGGTATGAAAAGCCAACCCACGAATCTCGAACGAAGACCGGTTAATTGCGTCGATCTTACGGCTGACACAAGCGCCAGAGGACTTATTGCACTCCTGTTGTTTCGACTAAACTTGAAATGTAGCGATATTATCGCCTCATAGGAGACATTGGCCAAACAGGTCTTCAGTCCAAAAATTTGGTTCCATTCATGATGTTACATCCATCCATTCGCGCCTCTTCCTGTTTCCCCTGGAGGCGAAGGACCTTAATTTCAATATCATCACCATCAGGCGAACTGCTCGAACGACTTCTGCGGTGCCGACTTATCTGAAAGAGGTCAACATACAAGGATTGAATTTCTGGAATGGTGGTCCCCTCAATAATAACCCCATTGATCAAGTTTGGGATAGCAGATGCGATTTCGCACACCGTTCCGACCCTTCTCCACGCATCGAATGCACCGTGTGCCTAGGAACAATCCACCCCGGCTATGACGCAGAAAAAGACCTGGGAAAGGCATACAAAGATTCTTCAACGTGATCTCAAAGAAAGTTGCCGTTGGGACCAATGCCGAAGCGAAAAGCACCATGACTTCGACCGAAACATGCATCAGCATAATAGGTAGATGCCAAAGAAAGCCCCGCTTATGACCGGTTAATGCGCCGACGGACAAGACAGGAAATTGGACTGGACGACTATTTGAAGAGGCCAGAAGTGGATGCCTGGGCAAATTAATGTGCGGAATTGCTTGTGGAATAGAACCAGGCCAGAGAAACACATAGAACTCCGTTTGGAATGAAGCGAGATGCAGTTCCAAAGCATGAAATTCCTCATGGCTAGCTCAACCTCGGGTCTTTGTTCTTCCTCGACAAGGGCTTGCCGAGATGACAAGGTAATTGTTAAGAGAAAGATGCGTAGGCTTTCGGTGGGTATAGGTTCCTCTTACGTTCATCAACACGTGATCCCAGTGCCTGAACGGGTCGCCACCGTCATAATAATTCACCGTATACTGCCTCCCATGGCTAGGGCGGAGTATTGTATCCCCCAGGCTCTCAACTAATTCGTGTTCTCCTTCCCAACACCAGGTCGCCCTCATACATCGCTGTCATCGGAGTCTACGCCATGGGCTCAGATCCTCAGTTCGCAAAATACCCTGACCTCACTCTCGCCCAACACATCTTTTCTCTTGCAGCCAGCCCGCGAACCTCACAACCGACCTCCTTAAACTACCTTCAAAATGCAATTAAAGAGCACAAAATGGCGCCCTTATATCGGCATCTGGCTCATCCCACTGAAGGAGTATTGAATGCCGTCGGAGAAAGCGCCGTTCAACCACTGAATCCGCCACCAAAGGCCCCTGTCAGAAGAGCATCACTGGTCTCTAGTAACCTATTACCGCCTAAGAAGCTTGTACCTTTGGACATCTTAGCTTGGGACGAATCGCTTTATGAGCAGCTCAAGGCAGATAACGACAAAGAGTTGGAAGAATTTCAGAAGGAGGAAGAAGAAGCGGAAGAGAAGGCTGGCGAAACCGAAATCCAGGCAGCTCGAAGCAAACGTGCTGAATTCTGGGCGCGAGTTGGCGACAAGGTAAATAGCTGGTCTTATCGGATGAATAAATTTTACAGACTCTTACTCTGGACTAGGACAAGGCAATCACAGCATACGAAAAAGTCTTCGACAAGACGGGCCTGCTCGGAACCAAGATCGACATCGTCCTTGCCATCATTCGAATCGGTCTTTTCTTCAATGACAAAGCATTTGTGAAAAAACAAGTCGAACGTGCAAATATCTTGGTAGAAAGCGGCGGTGACTGGGACCGAAGAAATCGATTAAAGGCGTACAAAGGCCTGCACCTTCTCACTGTTCGCTCCTACAACCTCGCCGCGCCTCTTCTGCTTGACAGTCTCTCCACCTTCACGAGCTATGAACTCTGCAGCTACTCTGCCCTGGTCGTGTACGCGGTCCTTGCAGGCTCCTTATCCCTGAAACGAGTCGACTTCAAAGCCAAGGTGGTCGACGCCCCCGAGATAAAGGCCATCCTAGGTGACGGCGAGGGGAAGGCACCAGGTGCAGACGAAGAGATGAAAGACGTGTCCGCATCAACGGCTGAGCGTGCGCCGGGCCTGGTCAATCTGACCACTCTGGGATCCGGCTCCGCTTCGGAGTCCCAGACCGAAACACCCATGGACTTTTCTTCGTTAGCTGGACTGGTGACAAGCTTGTACAATGGCAACTATCGCAATTTTTTCCTGGCATTGGCTTCGGTGGAGGAGAATTTCTTGACTCAGGATCGATACCTGTATGAGCATCGTGCCTGGTTTGTCCGCGAGATGCGTCTGCGAGGCTACCAGCAGCTACTCCAGTCATATCGCGTGGTGGGCCTGGCAACTATGGCCCAGGCTTTTGGTGTCAGTGTGGACTTCTTGGACAAAGATCTGGCCAAATTCATCGCTGGCGGTCGGGTCAGTTGCACAATCGATCGGGTGCAGGGAGTGATCGAGACGACACGTCCTGATGATAAGAATAAGCAATATGCCGATGTGGTCAAACAGGGTGATGCATTGATCACCAAGCTGCAGAAATATGGGCAGGCAGTGAGATTACGGGGTAGTGAAAGAGCCTAGAATGGGACAGCCCGCAGACACCTTACACTGGGGCATAGAGCGCAAGGCGTTGGACTGGATTGCTGAGGGACCGCGTCTTTTCATCCACTGAGTGCTATGGATGGCACGAGACCAAACCCCGAAGAGTGATGTGCTCCCTACAAACCTTTTTCTCTCGAGTGCCTGGGCGCTTAGTCTGATCGACGCTTGCACCTCTGCGACTCCAATCAAGCTCTCCGGTTCCAGATCCCTGCGAGAGTATCAATGGACAAACCCCCACATTCTAGTGATAAGATAGACGAGGATTGTTCCCCCGACATGGGAGCTAGGTAATCGATTTGTTTGATCATCGAAGATAAGTCCACAGCTGTTCTCGGTGCATCGTTCACGCGCATGTTGTCCTCGGACCGCATGATCACGCTGTTTACACTTCTACCTACCACAGAGTGGTCAGAAGTTTCGTAGAACTTGACTTTGAGCTCCGATAACGCCTTCACGCAGTTACTGAGCGGTTTTGAAACGCCCCACCGAGCTCTTCGGTTTCAGGAAATGCACCCTCTACCAGTGTCCAGAGTTTCGACTCTACTGCTTCGAGTTCAGTACCTCTCTTCTGAACTTACCCTTACCTGCAAAGCATTTTCGGCGACTACACCTCATTCATCTTCTCCCACCCGACCGGGCCAGTCTCAAGGTGAGAAAAGCAAGCGCGGTCATTCCGTGGTCTGATTTTTTTTTTTTTTGTCCCTTCCCTTCCCGACTGGTGACTCAAGCGTCCCCTGCTTGCTTCTGCCCCGACTTTTTTTCTGCCGATGCAATATTCAGAGCTAGGAGACTAACATATATTTATTGTATAGCTCCGTTTTCAAATCCCAGGACCAGGATTCCTTCCCGCTGCCGCAACATGTCGTCCTCATCCCCCATGCGCAGTTTGCACATTAACAATATCAATCCTCATGTGAAGGAAGCGAAATATGCCGTTCGAGGCGAACTTGCCATCAAATCAGAAGAATACCGCTCTCGGTTAAACCGAGGGAACCCTCCTACCCCTCCAGAAAATCCTCTGCCCTTCGATACCGTCGTCTCTGCCAACATTGGCAACCCGCAACAGCTTGATCAAAAGCCCATTACATTCATTCGACAAGTCCTTGCTCTGCTCGAGAACACGGGCCTTCTTGAGAACGAGGAGGCTTTGAAAACTAGTTTTGGATACAATCAAGACGCAATAGATCGTGCACGCTGGTTATTGAAGGAAGTTGGTTCAGTGGGTGCCTATTCACAGTCTGCAGGCGCTCCCGGGATCCGGCAGTCGGTTGCCAATTTCATCGAACGCCGTGATGGCTTTCCTGCGAATAAGGACGATATCTACTTGTCCGCCGGTGCCTCTTCAGGAGTGAACACCCTCCTTCACATCATCTGTGCCAAGCCTGAGACGGGTGTGCTTGTTCCGATCCCCCAGTATCCTCTCTATACCGCGTCCTTGTCAGTCCTCAACGCTCGTTGCGTCCCCTACTATCTGGACGAGTCTCACTCATGGGGCACGGATCACTATGTCATAAAAGAAGCGTATGAAAAAGCGGTCAGTGAAGGCACCGATGTCCGCGCCGTGGTCATCATCAATCCTGGCAATCCAACCGGTGCCTCCCTACCAGAGGGGGACATTGAAGCCGTCATCAAATTCGCTGCAGAAAAGCATCTTGTCATATTGGCCGATGAGGTCTATCAGACCAATGTTTTCATCGGCCAATTCCACTCTTTCAAGGGAGTCCTCCGCAAAATGCAACAGAAAGAGCCAGGTGTCTACGACTACGTTGAACTTGCCTCTCTGAATTCTGTGTCCAAGGGTATGGTAGGCGAATGCGGGCATCGCGCTGGGTATTTTGAGCTAGTTGGATTCGACTCGGAGGTACAGGCGCAGATATACAAATTCATCAGCATCATGCTGTGTCCGCCTGTAATAGGACAGTGTCTGCTAGATCTGGTGGTGAACCCGCCCAAGCCAGGAGATCCGAGCTCGGAACTCTACGAAAAGGAGTACAACGGCATCAAGAACGGGTTGAAGCAAAGGGCGACAGCGCTTTACGAGGCGTTCAAGGAGATGGAAGGCATGGAGATTGGTGAGCCCCAGGTAAGTCCTGATGTTCCATGGCATGTGGCTGAAACTTTGCTGTTCCCCCTTCTCACACAATCACTGACCCCGACCAGGGTTCAATGTACCTCTTTCCAAAAATCCGCGTCCCTCCAAAAGCGGTCGAAGCCGCGAAAGAAGCAGACCGCACTCCCGATGAGTTCTACTGCCTCCGTCTCTTAGATGCAACAGGAATCTGCGTCGTCCCGGGTTCAGGTTTCGGCCAGAAACCTGGCACTCTACATCTGCGAACCACCTTCCTTGCCCCGGGAACGGAATGGGTTGGCCGGTGGACCAAGTTCCACAAAAAGTTCATGGAAGAGTATAGTTAGACCTACCTATGCTCTCAAGTGATTTCCGGGTTTGTTTCTTCACCTCGGTGAACGGCCAGCCAGATCACTGATCTTGCGCCAAATGAAAGCGCCATGCATGTGTCGTTGATTGAGGGTTTGCTGGTTTCAAAATCAATGTCAGCTTGGCTCAAGATGAGTGTCAGCAGTTCTGTTCTCAGATATACGCTGATAGCGCGCGAGAATCTAGAAAACAGGAGAATGTGACCTCAAATGAATGGCAGTTGTTGAAGCATTTGACGTCCGTGAACACCCGTTGTAGAAGGACCAAAGGATAATCCATTTAGCGGTGGCCATCTAGATGGTCCTATGATGATGATGAGCATGTTGCTGCGGAGAGAGACAGATAAGCACTGGCTCCCGTTCGCCAGGGCCAGAACCAGAGCCACGCGTGAGAGAAAATCAAAAAAGCGAGCATTGTAGCCATAACCGAACCTGGAGGGAATGGAGAAGGGAAGGCCAGGACACGCAAAGCGATTTGCATTCTGCAGAGTACATAGCTAGTAAGCCATTCAATCAATCAAATCGTGGGACCACATTATGAGTAGGCAGCGAGGCTCAAGGTCACTTTATTTCTGAGCGTATCTCCTCGGGCTTACCTGTTTCAGGAGCGTGTTGTATATCGATTGCCCAACTTGAGGCCGGATGTGATCACATCAATATGAGTTGGGGGTACGATTGACTGGACCGAACGGTGAGAAATATACTTTGTTGAATGTGAATATCGTCGAATTTGGTCGGCCATGAAAGCTCGCATCTATCTGGTAGGTATCTCTCTGCACGCAGCTCTGAAGTTCGTTCTATACGCATGTATGTCTTTTGTATAATACAGCCACTGGTCCTGGAATACATGTGCAACATGCACACCCGCCCATCCACCTCTCGACTGGTTGGTAGGTTCTAGGTGTTGAAAAGAAATAAAATGGCGACAATCAAAAGCCGCCAAATTGGGGAACCATCCGAATACGGTAGGACGCCGGGTCGCCCTTTTTTTTTTTGTGTGTGTGTGTGTGTGCATGCTTCCGGCCCTGGAGAAAGAAGGCCAGGTATCGTGACATTCTGACGAGGTCGTGAAGTAATTAGAGGCCCAGGGGCCCAGTCTGCATATCTAGTTTGCGATCTTCGAGCTCTGAGCGTGAAGTTTCTTCTAGCTGGAGGCTGCTGGATGTCTTGCGACCTGGTCGTTCCAAGAGCCCACACGCAAACTTCTTTTGCCGCCGCTTTCTGTGCCTATGCAGACCAGGGGCTGTTGTTTGCAGTGGCGAGACTTACTATCAGATGCGATAGAATCCGAGTTGAATGTTTTGGGGACCATGGGCTTTTAAGAAGTGAGGCATATCATCGAGAAACGGAGGACCCGGGGAGGAACACTTCCAGCAAGGAATGTCTTTGAGGTTCGCTGATCTCCTTAACTTGTAGGCCTCTTGAGAGGATGCGCCTCGGTGTTCAAAACCCATTCATCCAAACTCACCAGGCTTGGTTCACTGAAAATAAGGTAGAAATACTTCAAAGTCTCCGCAAGCCAGAAGCTTTCCATGCGGTCACTCTTCTCCGGATTCGCCTTCCGGACATCGTAGATTGCAGCATGGGCGATCGGCGTCCGCGTCGCTACCTCGATGGATTGGAACATTGACCAAGCAACATCCTGCCATTTCACATCACCAGTAATGCGATACATGATGAAAACGGACTCGATGGCTTCAGGTCGGAGGATGTATCGATTGTCGCCGTGATCAGTGAAACCGGGGAAGATGGTATGTTGCTTTGCTAGATATTTCCCTCGCTCGACTGCGCTCATCTGCTCTGTGTCTTGCGAAGGCGGATGTTTCTTGGAGATGGCTTCATACCATTTATCGTCGTTCCAGTCGCACTTTCCGGGAGGGGGATCTCCTACTCCAACCTGGCAGGGGGCCATGTGGAAGGTCTCGGGCATCAAACCTGAGGGCATTGCGTCGTAAGCCCACACGCAACCATCAATAAGTCTGCGAGCAACACGCAACTCGTCTGGTCGATCGAAGATCTTTGCGCCAATCCCCACCATTCCGCCGACGAAGCAAGCTAAATGTTGACCTTGAGGTTCGAGGTTTGCTATCGGAATCGTGTTCATGGCCGTCAACGCGGCGTTACCACTGAAGAGAATGTCATCACCAGACGGAACCATGGGCCTGAAGAAGAGGTATCTCTTTGCGGCGTCGATGGCTTCCTCATACATGTGTCGATACTTTCCGTCGCGACCTCCAAGCATCATATATTGTTTGGGTAGGTACTCGTAGGTGGAGTCCGCCATGCCAGAAAATGTAAAGTGGTTATAGTCGAACGATAGGTCCTTTGCGTTGACGACCGTTGGCCACAAACCAGGGATGTTGGTTTTGTTCTGGGCCCATTCCATTTCCTCCGTGATTCTCTGAACGACATCGAAATATTTCAGGTCGCCTGTCAGTTGACTCAGTCTGGTGAACTCCACAGTCAAACTTCCAAGCTCTGCGAGTAAGGTGTTGGTGCTCGGCTCGACTTCACCACCAAGTGCAGACTTCTTCCATGTCCAACGAGTCATCGGCATGTGTGTTGGAGTGTCGAACGCCGTATAGAGGATGTCTCCCAATTCACTAGCTTTGTCGAGGAGGACTTTATACTTCCCATCAGAGAGATCATAGGCGGCGAGAAGTCCACCGAGATATCGAATTGTCGTTTCGAAGACATTCAAAGCCTCCTCGTCATTCGTTGTGAAATCGATGCGCTTCACAGCCTCCACACACAGGTTAAAATCGTCTTTCAGATCCATCATCCATAACGTGTCCATTGTATCGACCAAAGTCGCGCCCCAGCCGCCAAAGCTCGAACGATAGGCTCCACTGATCGGAGCGACTTCATCTCGACCCCAAGCATGTTGCTTATATCCATTCCACGCATGTCCAAATGCCTCTTTCACCGCTGCTCGTCTGGTTTCTCGCGTGGTCTTTACATCCGCTGATTCGCTATGTGATTCGAATTCATACTGAATGCGAGGAATCGGTTCCAGCGGACTGGAAGGGAGTTCGCGGTATCCAGCGACAGGATACCTTTCAGGTTGTTTAGTCCAGTGTAATTTTCCATCGGGACCATTCGCAGGATAATGGTACGTGACTCCAGCAGGATCTCGAGGGTACAAGAAGAGGTAGTAAACAACGCAGGTCAAAAAACAGGCCGGCAATAGCCAGGTCCTCCTGGTGAGGATCATTACTGACAGTGTACGTCGATCAGGCAATTCAATATTCGTGGATTAAGGCCGATCGGTCAAAGAATCAAAGGTTTGATCGACAGATGACCTTCATCCAACCTGACGGACCGACGCATTTCAGGCCCAAGTGAGAGCGTGCATTGCCCCCAAGTATCCAAGAAACCCGATTATCAGGGGGGTGTCCGTGTCAGCCTGAGGCTCGTTTGGGCCACGGCTTGTGCCTGAAACCCGGTTTCGCTTGCAACCCCCGGCTCACATCACTGCAGCATTCCATTTCGTCCTGGAGCTAAACCGCTGACGAGCTTTTTACCCCATGTTTCAATCCACTTGATAAAGCATTACTTCTACACAATGTCTGCAGAATGCCGTCAACAGGGCTGTTCCTCTTCCCTGTTGGGCCTAACCAGCTCTCACCCTCATCAGTTATAATATCGCATATCTCGCGCTCGTTCCCCGCTGAACCATTACCACCTTTTTACCTCGACCATCGCCTGTTCGTGGATACATCCTCGCTCCTTCCAAATTCCGACACCTCCCTGCGCAGGTTCACGAGCATCTTGACACTCTCGCACACACCCCTGAAGACATATGTTGGAATAACTCCTTCGAAAGAGAAGGGTCAGCCTCTTGAACAGCAACCTCTCCCGAGTACTCTGATCACAGTCCCCTCGACATTTGCCGACTCATTCACGCAGCTGATTGGGACCAAACTCCAACCTCACTGGGCACACCGACAGTCGCTGGTCGTGGAAAATGGAACGGCCCTCTCGTTTAGGAACGGAGAATGGACTGTTCGTATAGGAGATCTGAAAACACCCATTCGTCCCAACCAGACCGTTTCCAACGTCCGTGGCATGCTAATTGAAGTTTCCTACACGCCCGGAACTCTGGAGACACGGCGCGAGGATTCGGTGAAACAAGAGAATACCAACATTTTCGTTAGTGTTGATAAGGAAAATGCGACTATCATCCGTGCATTTCTCGAGGCTCTGACAGTCGGGACTGGCGTGTCCCTTGAGAACAGCCGCGTGCTATTTCGAAGAACGAACAGCCACGACAAGGAAAAAGGCGGTAGTGGAGCAGTGGACGGGGCCCTCGCGACGCTGTACATGGAAATGCTTCGCGGGGGAAGAGGTTGAAAACTTGAAGGACCACATGCAAAACCTTAGCGATGATGCTGGTCAGATCTTGGAACTTAAACCCAGAGCCAAACGATAACAGTGACCCTGCCGCAGTGACCAAAGAAAGGCAAGTTCCGTGATTGAAGATGAATGATGAATGTCTTCATCTCAAACGAGACATATGCTTCATCACGACCGGGTGCAGCCCCCCTTCATGCAATCGGAACACCTCTACGCAGGCTAGTCAGTCCTCCTGATCGCGTTGGATCAGCATCAAGAACGGCACCCAAACATGGGATGTCGAATTTTGAAGCAATGAATCTTGAAACCCCCCAGTCACGACTTTAATTCAGATGAGATACAGAGGGATCAAGGTTACATTGATTTGGATAACGAAGTCGTGACGGATCATGTGCCACTAAAGCGATCATCTCACATCAACGTACATCAAAAATTGCCTTTACTGACGCCTCCGTGAAGTGATCATCGTGATCAACAGATGAACGGTGCAAGAATTTCCTGGCCAATTTAGTCTGGTAGACTCCAGCCATGCCTCTACCCGTACCATCTCCGATACACCCCTTATCAGTGATGTTCAAGAACATGACGCTTGGTCTTAACGTGTTCCATATACACATATGCAGTCATTGTGGTTCATAGGCTCATGTGTCTGATGTAAATATATACAATGAATTGTTTTCAATATAATCCCGATATCAAACGCTCCACCATACGCGTGCATGGATGGTCTTGAAAGCCAGATCCGTGCAACAAAATAGACCACCGTACCAAGTATCTAACCCTGCGCCATGCACCCCAGGGGGAACAATTCAACTATCAAGACCAATATCAATACGGAATGAATATTGATCGCGGCCGACCCGATTCGATGCACTTCAATTCACCATCATCTTTTCCTGTATGCGAAATGCTTGCCAAAATTCGAATTTGACGAAAGCCTCCCACGCATTTCTTCGTTCACTGAAAACCCATAATGAGTTTTCGTGAGGCCTGGAGCCTTGAATTGAACTTTGCTGACATATGCTTGGTTCCTCCGTCCTTCGTTGTCCTCGGAAGTGTCGGGGGCAAACCGATGCAGATCATTAACACCTCCCCAGCGTTTGATGCAAAATAACCAAATGTCGTACACGCGCCCCGTGTTCGTGCTTTGTACCTTTACCAGGTCTCGGCAATATATTGACCCGATTTCTTCTTCTCCTCCCAGAAGGCTTGGGCCTCTTCGAGATTCAATTTGGCCTTGGCCATGACGACATCGACGAGTGCGGCCTCGACGCCCTCGCCCATGCCTTTGGAACTGCCACACACAAAGATTCTTCCGTCGACCGCGTTGATAATAAACCAGACCAAGTCCGCTTGGGCACGTACTTCTTCCTGCACGTACTGGCCTTGTCCTCGTCGGGATTGGACCACCTTTTTGACTTTATCTTCATGCACACCCCAGTCTCCGGAGTACAGCTCATCCAGGAGACTGTCACGCACTCCTTGGAGAACCCAAACTTTGTTCGCGCAGTTGGCCGACTTGAGCCTTCGATGGACGAAGCCTCGGAATGGCGCAATACCAACGCCCGCCCCAATCAAGAGCATAGGTCCATCCGTGACAAACTCCCGGGCGAGTGGATTGGCCATCAACCCTCTGAATATGGGGATTCGTAGATCCAAATCGCGGGGGTTTTTGCCTTCCTTCTCGGCTTCGATCGCTTGTCGCGCTAGTCTCTCGAGGAATCCCGACCCCACTCCCGTTCGCTTACCGGTCGCATAATCGTCGGCTTCGTGTACCGTTACCGCGATTTCAATCAACCTGCGACAAATGGAGCCATCTCTTCGGCAAGAGATCGTTGGGTCCTGCGAAAGCGAATAGAATCGAGGCATGAGAGTATTGAGAACCGACAAAAGATAATCCAAAGGGGGTCGAGAGGAAGGGAAAGCATTCAAAAGTTGTGGGATGGTGACATAAGGGCCCGTTCGAAGGTCACAGAACGCTGCCTGGCCTTGTGCTGAAGACAGAAACATCAAAATCTTCTTCTCATTTTCGTCTTCGGCATGTTCGGCCAGGAGGCGGAAGAGTTGCTTCGTGGGTGGATAGCTCTGGATGTCCGAACACCATGTTAAGAGCTCTCTCCGGGTGGTGACAAGCTCTCGGGGTGCCACTTCCCCCCAAATTGTTGGCCATCTTCCTGTGGTCGTCTTCAACAATATCGGCTTGTCTCGGACAAAATTAGGAACTCCCAGCAAGTCACAGACTTGGTCGACCAGGACAGATGAATTCGGGGCGCAGACACCGATAGCACCGCCCACCACAAAATCGACATCTCCACTCTCCTTAGGATAATCTGTCACGTCAATGTCGAAATGATATGTTCTCTTCTCCGCACCGGGTTTTGTTAATTCGCGAGCATGGACGAGAGGGGCCGAAAACACTTCGTAGGGCGGGTGCGGCGTGACAAATGACGGAGGATGCTTCAGAACTTCGGGTTGCTGCTGTTTCCGAGGTTCTCCATATGAGCGGGAGGGTGAAGTTGACAACGATTCGAACGAGACCGTCTTTGACGGTAAGTCGACCGTTCCGGACAGTTCACTGTCCAGGCTCAAATGGCCCAACCTGATATCCAAACTTTGGTAGGCAGGGTTTTGGGGGATTTTTATGGGCTTTTCCCCCCGTGAGGCTCCTTTCATCTTCAACTCTTGTAACATGCAACAGCCTCCACCACAACAAGCCTTCTGAATCATGGCAGTGGCCGTGCCTCTTTCGCCCAGAAAGCGTCTTGCATCCTCGGAGTCCTGAGATACTAACAATGTGGAAGCGCGTCTTTTCCTGGCTTGAGGGTTCAGAGGGGTCCGATCTGGTAGCTCGTCGAGGGAGTCATCGGATAGATTGTCTGTCGCGGGGGTGGTGGGTGCGGTATCCACACTCGAAGCCTCGTCGGAATATTCGCCCGTGGTGATGGCGGACAAGGGGGACTTGCTGAATTGTGAGGCACTGAGAGAGAGCTTTCTCGTGCGGGCAGGTTCTTCCGGTATAGGATCACTGGGGCGTGGATTGGCGGCGAGGGGCACAGACTGCGCCATAGTAATTGAGGGTGCGGACTGCATCGTGAATCGTGGCGGGATGATCTGGAGGCCTCCTAGATGAACGAGGGAGTCAATAGTGGATACAAGAGGTTACTGGGATCGTGCCGAAAAGCATTTTTGGAGACGTGCGGGAAGAGAGGCCACGATTGAGGGGTTTGGCCGCTTTATGAGATTGCTGAACACTCGGTGCGAATTGGACTTACGGGAAGTGGTGGAAGAAGCAGGAGGAATTGTGGCGATGATGTAAAGTGCGGAACGAAGACCGGAACTGGCCAGAGCAAGGCTTGCGCCCACGCGCCGAGGCACTTTGACCGGCGGCTCAAAGCCGAGATGAACGCGTCAGTCAACCGGTTGCGAGAGTGAGCATCGCAATGTCCAGGACAACAAAAATGCTGTCGAGTAATAGAAAGGGAGAGCCTGGCAGTGCAGGTTGTTGATCGAAGGTAGTGGGGAGGAGAAATAAAAAAAATGGAAAAATGGAATGGAGGGGGAAAGTCGGTTTCTCTGTCGGCTGGCTTCGGAGCCAAGCACCCACAGCTGAACTGGCAGAGTTGAGCTGGAACGGGAAAAGAATTACATACCAGATGTACCCCGACTGATGCTGTTGCTGCCCGATGCTGTTCAAGTTCCCTCTCAATCCCAGACTCTCTTCTCTCTCCCCCGCGGTTGAAGGACGCGAACAAGTTCGTGGCTGTAGCGTGCAGTTCCTTCGAACAGGTAAAAGGGTCCGGGCCACTCTCAGGAGAGGATTCTGGTTCGATTTTATTCAACTGAAGTGCACCAATTCTTTGCGACATCGGGCACCTCGACGCTGATTACAACTCCCACAGGTCCACCAGAAACAAGGATACAATCCAACATTTTGTCGTACGCAGTTTTACGATCACGATTCTTCAATCTGATTAGATATGATTTGATTAATCTCAGCTGATGATGTCTATCAAATTTTATCTTTTTTTTTTTTTTCCCTTTTCAGACTCCGATCGTGTACTCGTCATCCGGTGCCCGCCGACTGACGCATGCAAGGTACGACAACTGACAGCTGGAGAAAAATTATCAGCCAAGGAACAGTTCCGGTATCGTCGGGAAGATAATCGGCATCGGCCCTTTTTGTTGGGACATTTTCTGCCTTGGTGAAACCGAATCGTACGATGGAGACCTCGAATGTGCCTTCATCGGAGCTCCGATTACGGTCAATGTGTACAGCACCCGTGCGTGCTCCAGTTTGGGCACCATCAACGCTAGGATGACGTTCCGAAGCAATCCCGCTGCAGCCCAAGTACCCAGAGGATTCGTGTCTCTCACCCGGTTGGGTGGGACCCAGCCGAGCTGACAAGGAGGATATCCAATCTAATCTTATCTATCTAATCGGCTTTAATCACGCAAAACACCCCCGTGCCCCGGCCTCTCTTTTTCATCCGCCCCTATTATTCCAGCCTATTTGCCTGACTAGTATTCGGGGAGATCCAGTTTCTGGCAAGTTACATTAATCCGATGGGATGGTACTGGTTCCCAACGATCAGACACTCTTATGCCAACGGGATCGGACTGCGAATTCTTAGAAGTACCGACTCTTGGGCCTCTTCCGATCTTTCCACGATAGGCCAACCATCCGCACATGAGCCGCATCCGGTTTCCGCGGTCGATCATGCCACATCCGCCCCCCAACATTTCACTGGAGTAAATGGGATCAATGGACGAGACTTACGTCCAACTTTCCTTCTACTATTGACCCGTGCCCCATTTTCTAGATGGCCACTTGAGCGATGCCTTGAATGTACAAGCAACTTCAAATTACCATGCGACCTTTTCCTGGCTCAAATCCTTGGCTAGACGTAGTGGGCCTGACCAATACAATAACACATTTGCAAAAGAGTAATTTGACCGAGGGAGGGAGGAACGAGGGCACCGACATAGAACATTGAGGTGCATTGTCAGCGGGCAATCTGCAAAGTAATATCAAGCCCATTTCCGGGGGTAGATTCCCTTTTTCGGATGTAGGAGGCACCTTGACGCCATTAAAGCTTTCCACATCCAGCTGCTTTCTCTGTGACATTCTGGTTGCTTTCTGGTTTGTCCACCGTACAATGTGTATTCTTGCATGACCGTATACCTTGTAATATCCAGGTAGATGACGACGCCTTTTCGCCTTCTTTGTTTTCTTGTTTCCTGGAATTTCCAAAAATTCCTCCCTTCGTCCAATTCAGGGGTTGGTCCCAGGGTTAATTCTTACGAGGATTTATGACGCCAGTCCTCCAGATGCTTCAGACTCAAGGATCACAAATAGTGGGCCGGGTGAAGGGATCAACTCGAAGACGGTATAGTCGTCCTGCATTTCGGAAGGAAGGGGAAGCAACTCGGTTGAAAGAGGATCGATTTGTGGAGATTAAGTAGTCAACGGAATCATGAGATCGTTGAGCGGGTGGTGATTCTCTTTTTTACACATCCCTGCGGGCAATACGGTTCGGAGTTGCAAGCGAACGTCTCATTCCACTGCAGAATGTTGCATGTCGAGGTATGCCCAGTTGTGGAATTCCCCATCAAATTTGCATGTTGAAAGAATGAGAATCTGATCTTAGCTGTGTGACGCTCTGCACGTCCATGAATGACCCGTGCGATTCTGAATTTGCATCTCAGCCCCTTTGGTCGCCACCACCAGACCGCTCCACTATGACCGGGTTGTACTTTTGCAGGATCAAATGACCGCCTGCATTGCATCGCTCGACGTATTGAGTACAGCTTTGGTTCACCCCCCTCTGCAGCGAGCCGGTGAGCATTGTCAAGCGACGTATATCTACCCTTAGCATCGCAGGAATTTTACACTCGCCCTGGACACGAGGATGGCAGATTAATTTTTGACGCATATCAGTGCCGAAGTTCCAAATTATTAGTGAGGTGGCCAAAGGTTGAGTGAGTTTGGTTGAAGATAAACGCACCTTTGACCCCTGCTGCTCTCATGCGCTCCTTCACCCGGAGGACAAGCGACGCGAAGACAAGAGCAAGTTGACGCATCCTGCGCGAGGAAAAATGAACCCATGTGCAAACTCGGCCGGTGGGGAGGAAACCGAAATTCACAGCAAAAGCTTCCCAAAGCAAGGAAGCGAGGAAAAATCACGAATGAATAGGCTCGAAGCAGGCGGTCAAAATTAGCACGGCTAGTGTCGTGCCTCGAAAGCATCGACAGTGAGCCATCCAATTGATCGAAGGCCTAGTCAAGTCAGGAAATTAGCGTGCTGGACCACCATGAGACCTGTCATATTTTTGTGCTCCCACCTGCATGCCCGAGCTCTGGGAAAATTCATGCGCAATGATATGGTTCGCGAGTGCGAGACGGGGCCAATGATCTCTTGGGTCGGAGACAAACGATTCTGGGAAAGATTTACAAATCAATATCCTTTCCTCTGCCATGAAGATGGGATGGGTGATGAGCTTCCCCGCAACATGCGCAGGTGGTAACGGCCAGGAGCATCATCACAATTACGCTTCAAGCTAAAGGACTTTTCTCGCTTGGAAGCAAAGGGCTGAATCACGTACTGTAATGTTTGATGACTTTCACCGATGGCTTTTCTTCCTGCAACATCATCATCGGCGTGTGCCTCTGTTCAAACGTTCCTTGCATCTGAGCTTCACCATAGATAAGAGGGGAACCTTGAACAAGATTGGTTCTGACCGAGTTTACCTCCCCCGGTCAGTGTCCATGTCTCTGTGAAGGAGACATGGCAGCTAAACAGAGCCGGATCCAGGGAGAATGTTGAGCAGAATCGATTTCCCCCCTCCTTTCCATTGGAAACTTTCCATATCTTTTGCTCGCCTTGCCTGGCCTCTGTCCTGGACGACCGTAGGATTGAATACCAGATGTCTGACATGAAAAGCAGAGGTAAAGCATCGGAAGCTTATTTTCATCTTGCCTAAGCGCCGGGAGCGCAGAAAATACTTGATGACGACTCAGAGCCACGACGCGAAACTCTCAAGCCTTGTACCTTTCCCCCCCTTACCCCCTTTCTTGACACGAAGTATGGCCGACTTTCCACCATGATATTGCGTAGCTGCCGGGATGGAGTACCCTTCGAAAAGAACATCAAACAAGATATTTGATCATCTCTTGTCGTGATGCCCTCTCTGTGAGCAAGAAGGCACCAAAACAGATTACTAGATATAGCGTTAGTATTTGAAGGGTGGGTGATCAACACCCAAACTTTTCGACAAGTTAGCAGATTGTCCTAGCTTGAAAAGTTGACAACCTGGTCAAAGCTAGACCATGGCTGCTCGACTCAGAGCTTAATACCCACTTGAAACAAACTTCTGCGGTGGCAAGTCATCAAGGTACACCGTTTCTTTTCCCCCCCATCCAGTCTCGGACTGGAATATTTGGTCTGCCAGATGTTGAAGAGCCTTGTCTCGCGGAATCCATCCGGATTTACCGCTTTGAACTCAAACCTCCACCGCGTACAACCGCGTACACCGGCGTCACTTCCAAGTTGACATATCGCGTTGTCGCCTTGATTGCTATATGGTAAAATATGGCGTGGATACTTCTCTTGCGTGCGAATTCTCGGTGGTAGTCTTCAATTGCATCGAGACGGATCTCATTTGCCGAAAGATCATCTAATTTATGATGGAAATGTCTGCGCGAGAGAATAATTCTCCCACATCGACTCGAAATTTTCATCCGTTAGAGATAGAATGCTTCGCTTGCAGGGGCCAGCGATCCTTGAAGACCTGATGATAACGGAGTCCTGTCGGATTCTAAAGCAGCTACCGCTGGCGTTGCTAGAGATGACACACGTCCCGGGTTTGGAGTTCTCGTGCGTTGTAGGATGTAGAATCGAATTTTTCTTCTGCTCAGCGTGAAGCACACAGCTCTGATCATCAAGTTCCAAGATGTTATGCATGAGCCTAGATGCCGCCAATCCGCCCAAGTTCCACAGATTTGTCCTTCAAATGTTCAATTTTGTGTTTTCTTTAGAACAAATTGGGTCTCGTTGCACGACAAAGTTCAAGCTAAGCTGGAGGGTCATATGGCGTGGACGATAAGCGAGCACAAACTCACGGCAAGGTTCGAGTGGACATATCAAGGATCATTTTCCACCTCCCACTTGGAAGACGACAAAGGTTGATCAATTCCATTGCTATGGGAACAGATATCAATAAACCCTTTGCGATGGGGGAGTAAGAAACTCGCTGTCATGACGGACGTGCTTGCTTTTTGAAGTAGTTTCTTTCGCTTAGGTTGCATGCCCAGGTAAGTCACAACGAGTGTAGTTGAGCATCTAGCCGATCTTCAAGACCTGTAGCCTCAATTCGACAACGGTCAAAGGAATGAACAGACACGATTTGAATCTGTCTGCATGAATGGCTAATAAAGACTCCGTGCATTTTTATTCGATGAGGGCGGTGTCCTCAGACCCAACCTACTGACGGTAAGAAACGGTCTGGACTGAGGAAGACAAGATATACGGATTTTATCCGAAGTTTTCTATTGCCGTAGTGTGACTACGAGAAATTTGGAGCCTCATTACGAGCAGCGACCCAAGTCTTCCACCTTAGCACTGGAGAATCAAAATGCTGTCAACAGAAGCGACAGGACGCAATCACGGCAAATTTGCATGAAGCGGACCTGGTAGCTACATATTTATCACGCCAGTATAAAACTGAATTCTCAAAGCACGTATTGGCCAACACCACCTAGAATTCTTCTGCAGTGCTTGACGTCTGATTGACATTTTATTTTCCCAGAACAGCTATCTGCCGGGGCGTTGAGATCACGGAACCGCCGATCTCTCTTCAATAGAATGGCGGGTCTTCCGTTTTACCCGGTTGATCCAGTCTCGAAGGAGACAACATTGTCGACGACCCAACATCGGGATTTTGTGTTAAACTCCAGCTCTTGGGCACAACTCTCACAAACCAAATCTGACAGCGCTAATTAGCGCCTGTCGAACATGTTTACCCAAGTTGGCCAACATCGCGTCTGGATCCGTTAGGAATTCGAAGCATGAGTGGGGGAAGCGCTCCATCACCTGCAGAGCCAAACCACTTTACAGGATGCCTCCTGAGTTTTGCACAAATCCGGATCTTCTACCAAGGCCAAGAAAGCCGGAACAAATACTCAGTCTAAGTGTGGACTATATATCGTGGGGAATCAAAGACAAATCATCACATAGCCTACTCCCGAACGGAAACCTTAATGACCAAGATCAAGCGCAGCTAGACTACGACTCCCTAGACAGCGAGGGAACATCTTGACATCTCCTAGGTACAATCTGAATCGTCTCCACCGTCTCTGCAACCCCCTCGCAGCAGTTAGACTAAAGACAAATCGGAGAGGCTATCGTCCAGATTGGAACCATGTGACATCTTGCCTCACACGCTGGGCATCTTTGAATACACCAGATCGATGTGATCAAGATTCGTCTCTGTTGGGTTGCTTCCAGGACCGCAAGGCTCGATCTCATGGATCGCACTGCCGTTTGAAGACCAAAACATATCCTCCGCCGAGGTGGTCATTGACAGGTGGGAGCACTTCACAATTTACTTGAACCCTTTGGGACCATTTTCCCCGTGCCAGCACTTCCCGGAAATAGAAGTATGTATAATGTATTAGGAATCAGCTCGACATTGTGCACGGATTATCGTGGGGTAAGCATCTCAACAAATCTTCGAACCGACATGGCTGGCAAAATGTTGGTCGCCGCAATAACGGATTCCTCCCCTATCTTGAAATAGTCATGGGAAATATCTGTGGTTCTCCACCGGACGGATGAATCTTTCGCTAGGGACCTCAGCCAACCGAGACTTTTGATCAGGCCCCGGGAATGAAAGGTCCACAATCCCGTGTTTCCAATATAGTAGACCGAATGCACTAATAGTCACGTCTTGACTTCATTAAATTACCGTGATCTTATCTTTTGCCTGGTCTGTTCTCTGCTCCCCCGAAGAAAATGTTCATCATACTAATGAGTTCCGAAGCGGTGAAAAGCTGCTAGAATAGGACGTTTAGATGCTTGAAATGTCCACAAAAAGAAAAAGAGTGTTGATTTCCTGTCAGGGGTTTTGGGGTATCGTACTAGTGAAAATGAAGGCCGGCCAAGTCCAATGTTCAAAATATCGAAAGTCACAGAATGCCTCCAATTTCATCTCGCGGTAGTATCTGGCTGCTGCTGCTGTCGTCGCAACTGTTCCGAATCATAATCCATGGTGGAGTTTGAGCCTCCTCTGTCCCGAGCTTGGCGCAATGCAGGTAGTTGGCGCCTTCTCGCGTTGATAAACCAATTGCTGATCTACAAATATACTCTTAGAACGTCGAATCAGCCTCGTTTACATTGATAAACGTACCTGGGCAATTGTCAGACCTGTTTTGGCCATAAATGCCTGTTTATCCTCCTCCGTAGGATAGGGATGGTCCAGATGCTCATGGAACCACGCACGCAAAATGTCGGTGATCTGCCTCGGCAGATTCCCTCTTCGTCGCCTATTCCGAGTGTCTGTGTCCATTGCGCCGGACGGTGAAGAGGGGTGATGCAACGACGTAGGAGATGGGGCGTAATCAACCGGTCCATAAGGCGGCTGATACGATACACCAGCACGATAATCGTACGGAGAAGGCGCATATCGTGCGTAGCCCATCTGTGGGGCATTTGGCTTGTTTGTCTGTGGACAGCATTGTCCGTAACGATGTGCAGGGTCGTAGTAAAATGGTCTGTCCATTGCCAGCAAATAAGGCTCCTGAGCACCCTGTGATCCGGATGAAGCTCCATAAGCTTGGGGATATGAACTTGTTGATGGTAGAAAAGGCGATTCATAATTGTTCATCCGGTCAAAATCTCGAATTGGGGGCAGACCAGGGCTCTCTTTTGTGGGAGAGCAGGGCGGTTGTGAAGGATATGAGGCACGCTGAGAAGCGTTATAGGGACTGACGATCTCGGTGTATGGTGACGCTGATGTCCAGGACGAACTGGGTCGCTGGAGACCTGGTAGAGGATATGTGGAGTCAACGCTGCGGGTGGACATATTGTCAAAGCACTCCACGCTGTTTCCAGTTTGCGACTGTTGGGATGACGGTGGCTCTGACTTCGAAGGCAATGAAGACGGATGAGAATGTTTTTCTCGCTCCCTCGTTTGATCGAGCGTTTGAAAACGGGGCCAAGCAATGGAACAAACTCAGTTGCAGGAAGCAAATGAGTTGGTAAGATCTATAAGCCTGTTAGAGAGAACTTCTTGTGGTAATCATCTGGGCGAATTACCTCTCGTGACGGGGCCAGTTGTTATTATTGTTGTTGTTGTTATTGTTGTTGCCGCTGCTACTGCTACTGCTACCGTTGTTACTCCGAAAGGGGAAATTGTGGAGTCTCGAGGAGCAGATCTGAGTGTCGTATTCTGGTTAGTTCAAAGTTAGAAGTGTAGGTGTAAGGAATGTATGGATCTATGAAGGTAGGATGAAGAAGCAATCGACAAGATATGGTGTTAGAGAACATGTCCGTAGAATATCAAAGAGGAATAAAGGTGGGCGTGTCAAACCAGGATGATCTGCTTCGCGGCCACGGGTTCCTGTGCCACTAGGGGCACGACGAGAGGAGGACGACGGGGGAATCAGGATTGTGCATGACCGAAATGTCAGTGTTGCAATCCTCAGAGATCGGTGCCAAAACTGTACATGACATCGATGACACTGCCTTGAAAAGTTTGAAATGGCAGGCCTCCACAAGGAAAGGGAAAAAAGAAGCTCTGGGAATAGAGGTGTGGACGAGGCCCTACTCACCGAGTGCCCAGGCTACGGGAAGTTGATATTAAATATTGATCTTCAGCTTCTTTGAGAGTTAGATTTAATTGGTCCGAGAAATATCTGCTGCTCACTCGCGGTATGGAAGAGAGGGTGTTTCGAATTCCAGATGAGTGAGGATGAGCCTGAGTAGGTCGAAGAGATGGACTTGTCATTCGAGATATAGGACGAAGACATTCGTCTGACGGCTTTTAGGTTAAGGACACCTCGTAAATGGCGTGGCCATCGAGTGAATGGGTGCTAGTCCGAGAGAAGACGTCCCAGATTTTGACACCTGGATGATATCGAGGGGTGTACGGGTAAGGGGTTGTAGAACAACGACTGCACCTGGTATAAGGTGACTGGACCAGGACCAGGAACCTTGAGCCATGATCAGGGTCTGGGGACAGGGATTATCGATCTGGCGGGAGCTCCAGAGAGAGGCAGAGACGTATGATGCCAAGCTGAGATACAGACAAATGTGTGGCGTGCGGATGTGAATTCAAGTTCCGCAATATAGGGATATGAAGGACACAATATGCGAGGTCGGACAAGAGGGCTTGCCTTGCTAGGACTGGAGCTGTGCTCTGTTGTGGAAAGCGAGAGAAGGAATGGAGGTAACGTCGTCTAGAGGGAGGGATGGGCCGTAAGTGGACGCTGGTGGGGCATGGTGGAGGAGAGGGGTGTGTGACCGTTGAGACGGGCCGGGGGGGGGAAGGGTGTGCGCTCGTAGGCATGTGCGGATTCGAAGATGGCCTTGTTGGACAGGTCAATGAGGATGGGGAGGCGCAGAAGCAGAGCAGAGCGAAGGGCGGTATGCGACAGGCAACTCGTGCAGGTCCTGTGCTAATAGGCGACAGGCGGGACGCAGGCGTGGAGGCGGCTTGAACTCAAGAAGCAGCCAAGTGACAGGCAGACAAGATGCGGGAGGATTGTTCCGTCCGGAGGAAGCAAGTATAGACCAGAGGAGAGGCGGAATTGAGGGGAAGGTTAATTCGATCGAGAGTATTGCTGATGTTGTCGAGGACGAGTCACGAGTCATGACGGCAAGGAAGCAGGATGTGTATGCGAGTGAACAAGCGAGAAGGTAGAGTGTGAGAATGAGGTACTTGTAGCGTGGGTGGAGACAAGGCTCAAGTAATGCGCAAGGGATGTGGGCGGGGAGGTTAACCTACCGCGGGAGCGTCCTGCGTATCATAGGAACGAGAAGTCAAAATGGACATCTGATGACAACTGATACAGTGCGATGCAGTGCAATGCAAGCATTGTCGAATGAAAATAGCATGAAAAGGTCATGCAGGCAGGCCATACTGGCACAATCATGGGCTTTCCGGAGAATACGGGCACTTTACACCACGGGGATTTCTCAAGCCTCTCCTGCAGCACGGGAAGGGGTGACGCCAACAGGCGCTGCACTGTGAATTCTTAGAGCGTCAAAGTATGTGCAGGGAGTGCTATGGAAAGGACTCATGAGGGACCAAGGGAGCGGATTCAAATATCTGTCCATGGACTTACTGGTACAGCTTACTTTGGACACTGGACCCTGAACCCTGTACATATAGTCCGCCTAACCGCTGGGGCCTCCTCCCACTCTATCCGTCCCGAAACCCTTGCGAATCAGGGTCCTTTTCTGGGCCCATACCCCAGGTTTTTTATTTTCTCGGATTTTGTTGAAACTCAACTTCTGACGTGCTCTTTGTACCTGGTCAAGAGTTACCGAGTTTGGAGTCCGACTACCCTCCCTTAGAGAGGTGATACAGCACAGAATCCTCAGAGCAGAGCATCGAGCTGCGTCCCGCTGAACATTGATGTCTGATAGTCCTGATCAGCAGCTTCCCTTCCTTGTCCTGGTCGAATCCTTCACTCCCGACGAGTCCCCTCTGGAGACTGTTCAGCTGGTTTGATCCCGGGAAGAGTGGGCACAGGCAGCATACCATCCAATGGCAGTAACAACGACGTTCCCATCGTCACGTCTTGATTGAACTGTGGGCTTGTCCGTTGGTGGATGACGTGCTGGTTAGGTCGCCTTCCATAACTGACCACATTTTCGGGTCTTTGTTCTTTCCCTCCCCCTTTTCGTAGCCAAGCCCACGCCGGCTGGATCCTTGAGGAACCGCAGCGCCAACTTTCTTCTCACCCCTGCTCAAATTCCCTTTTCCCGTCCGCCGCCCATACCACTTCAGACCAATTACTTGATTCGCACCGAGATTTGTTGCATTCATTGCCCCTACGCTGGCCTCTGTGGTGAGATTTCCTTGCCTCTTTCATTTGAATCTGGTCGCTCTGCTATTTCGGTGCGGTACAAAGTTCACCAAGCTTGGGCCTGGCTTGGCCTTGGATTGCATGTGACTGGTCAACCTCATACCATCTTCTCTCTGACCGCCTCCATCACGTCCGGCTCCCTGTCAACTGCATGCTCCTCCATCTCTCCGCCCGCGCCACCAGCAACCAACGCCCGTCGATCTCGAACTTTCCAACATCCCCCTCTGACCCAATCAATACCGGACGTTACTCGGACCCGGTTGCCTGCGAACTTCACTTCGCAATACACTGTCAAACTTGCAATCACCACCGCCTTTTCTTAATACGGGGATACACCCACAGACGTTGATGCATTCCACATTTGGTTCGGGCGATCGAACCTGTCAAAATGATTCAAGGCCGAACGTGTCCTCAAATGAGAGAAAATCGGCCAGCCCGTCATTGAGGAGGGGGAAAATTCGATTAAGTCTGCTGCTGCGGAGACAAATCCGGTGTGTCAGAAGCTTTGAGACCCGCTACTACTCATGGCCCACGAAAGATTTGATGACCGCTGTGTTTTTGCCTTTCGAATTATCGAGTAAGTAAATCGGGCGCCTTGTCACGTGGCAGCGATCAAACATGCCCAATCACTTGCAGATACTGACCGCGTGCTTCTTTTCTTGCAGGGTGCCGTTCTATCGATATCTCTCACCTCGCCGACCAGAAGTCATCTTTGAATGTTCTTTCTCCGATCTTGGAGTTCTTGACTCCGAGTATCTTCATTCGTCATGGTCATCGCAAGCCCGTGGGGTTTGATCATTTGTATCTCGTGCCGGCACATGAGGAATCAATGAGATCTTTTTTATTTTCCCTTTGGCCTGGAAATCTGAATTTGTAGGAGGTTTGAGACACAAGTTGCCGTAGGACCCGGGGCGTTGAGCTGGTCACCGTGAATACCACCATCCTGCGGCATTGTGGAATCTCCCTGACACGGGTTTCGTCCTCGATTTCTACTTTCGGCACTGGGAGCATGGGATCCCTTTCTTACTTGGACCGCTCCTCAGTCTATATTTGGACAAAACTCCGCTCTCCTATGTGAAATCTGACTTGGTATCAGCAAAATGCCGTCAGGCCAGACTTTGATCTGTGTTTGAACGAGTCAGTCTTGCGGACCAAGTCAATCAGGCCAGGACTAGGTCTGGACCTATAGCTCTATGCCGCAAAACTTGGATGCCAACGACAAAAGCTTCACCAGTAGGCACCCGCTGTCATTCCCTGGGATCAGCATAGGCCGAAGGGTCTCGAGAGCGAGGCTTAACATCTGACCATTTTTCCAAAACGCAGCGAACGTGTCACTCGAGCCTAGTCGACAAGTCAAGGGTGCTGTGAAATCAGTCGGAAGTTCCAGCAACATGGTTAATCCTCTGTACTATGACGCATTCGGAGTTGGCCTGGACTTTTCAAACATCAGGCACCCGGAACTAAGCGGGGAGCTCGGCTATCTTTGAGATCCGAGGTTAATTGACACAAGCAACGACGCAAATGTCTTTGACTCAAAAAAATCTAATATCACAGCCACGCCGGATTCCTTGCTCGGTCTCGGGACTAGCTGGTCAGCTTGATGATGGCTCAGTGATGCATCTATTGGGACTACGCCTTCACTACTTCCCGCACTCGTGGATCATGCACGCTCGGTTGATGCCATCTCTCTCCCGTTTCTGATAGGCTTTAGATTCCATCCAAAGTCCTTGCATTATGTTCTTGACCTAGGATATATTGCCTCTCCTGGAAATATTAGTTCCGCCGCCTCCTCATGGTCCAGCATTCGCCAGCTCTTCTGAATGGCATAGTCGACCAGAACGTTATGCGATGGAGTAATTGCCATTGACTTCAGTACTAGTCTTACTCACATCCTCCATCGCGGTCACTCCCGAAGATGTACCACTATCAGCAACATTTTGTAGTAGAGAAAATACTTTGCTCCCCTTGGTTGACGCTTGATGTAAGTTAAAAAGCCATGCTCCCGTTGATTGATTCGTTTACGCTGCAAAGCCCAACATCCAGGGGTTAAGATTTTGAAGTGCTTATAGAGTGTTTCAGGCGCCATTTGTTGATTTACTGCTGCTTCCCGTGTATATACAGATGACGCAAATCATTCGGCCATCTTCCTTTCTCCAGGGAATTCTCCTCCTTCTTTCTCGACCTCGTCGACTTTGCCTGATTTGTATTTCCGTCTGGCTCGGACCCGGGTTTGAGCTCTCTCCCAAAAGATCTTTCTCATCGGACTTTCATACCAGAAAGGTGCATCGTCACGTTCAGTCTGGACGAAGCAGATCTTACGGGGGACTTCCAAGTCCGCCATGATCGCTGGACGGAGGTCCAGATGATAGTGTCCTTCCTCGCTTGTTGCCTCGGTCGTTTCCGCCAACAGCATGCTGTGCTCGTCTAGGTCGATCTTGCCAAGGCTCTCCAGCTCCTGTCGATGCTGCTCACGGAGCGACTTGCTCCAGAGCAATTGCCTAGCGACACCCTCGCCCTCGGTCTGCGAGACTTTCTCTAAGATCCATTTCAATTGTGTTACAGCAGTGCCTTGTTCACCGTACCGAGCAACGCCTGCGTGCCACAGAGCACGTGTAATCGTCGGTTGGACGGGTGCGCCGTAGCTACATAGGAAGCGATAGCACCAGAATACTCGGTGCAGGGCGACTCGAGGTGTGGCGACGGGCGTGGTAGCAAACGATACTGCAATGTGGTTGACTACATCAATAGCTTCTTCCGGGTCTGGCGAGCTGAAATTTGTCGCTGAGGCGTCGCTCCGGTCGGCGCCATTCTCTTCCATCTCACACGGAGGGTCGAGACTCGAAAATGCAACTCGATCCGGGGACTGCGTGCGTTCCTGCTGGGCATTTCGACGTTGAGGAAAACTCTGTGATAAGGCCAGCTTCAAGGACATATTATTTTCCAGGATTCTGCAGACAATATCAAACGATTTCAGGTTTTTGTGAATCATTCTCCGTGTCAGGCTTTTGAAAAGAGAGAGGTTGTGGTTCAAGCTCTCTGACAATGACAGAAGCTCGTCGACATATTTGTCCTGAGCTTTGCGGTAATATTCGTCATCACCCAACACTGAGAACTTCCCATCAATGAGCGGCTGAATCTCGTGGTCAATGCACCTCGTCAGGCGTTTCAATAAGGCGTCCTTGTGGGGCAAAGGCAAGCTTTGAAGGCTGACCACAGCATTGTCAAGAAAGCCCTTGGCGGCAAAGTCCGGTATTGATTTGATTGACTTCTCAAACTCGTCCAGAAACTTTAGCCGGTCCGATATCCGTTGTAAGCCTCGTCGATCCCGACAGAGGCACATTGAGGTCCAGGCAAATGCCAGTAAACGTTGGTCTCGCTGGAGATTGCTCTGGTATGACTGCTGGATAACCCAGTCGTTCTCCATCAGCAAAATGTTTTTCCTCGTAGATCTGAACGCCGCCAAAGTCCCTATCCAATGGTAGAACAGGTATCTGTAACGGTGAGTTGGCTCCTCCCTCGCAATGGCAATCAGCCTTTCGGTCGTTTGCAATAGTGCCAGGCGCAAAACTCTCGTAGGGACCCTGACAAGAGACTCTGCAAGTTTATGGCCTACTGGCTGTTGTGGATCTTCACGGCAGATCCCCCCGAGATCCCTTACGATCAGTTGACTGACCGCGGGAGCGTCATTCTCACGAGCCCATGGCAGCAGGTGCCACACAATCCTATGCCTCCGTCGCATGTGGGTGAGGCTGGCAAAATTTGAGAGCAGTTCCGACAAGAACGTGGGTCCAAGATCAGCCTTGCTGAGAACTTTGGACCGATCTAGAGACGTAAGGATGCCTGAAATTAAATTCTCTTTTTCACGCAATGCACTGTGAACCAGCTCGCCATCATCTTTTCGCAGCTTCACCACGGTCGTGTCAGCGGCGTGGGTGATGATCGCTTGCAAATCGCTAATACTGATGAGACCCAACTCAGCAGCCTTGCAGATACTTTCTCGCACCGCTTTCCAAGACCGACCGTCCCAAACGCGATCTAAGAGTTCAGGAGACATTTGCCGAATGAACGAGGTTCCAGGAGGATGAAAGTGGGGGTCGCAGAGGTAGGTCGCGATTTCCGTGGCGCTCAAGTTCGCTTTCAGCATGTGTTTTTGTATTGCGGCGCCAATCGACTGGTTGTTGTGTAGGAAAATCCCCTGATTCTGTAACCATTCTCGAATATCTTGTAATGTTTGACACTGGGCCAGCTGCTGCAGCCTCAGTGGGCGCGATGGTTGAGGGATTATCTCTGTATCACTCGTTTCGCTGGATGGGGGTTGCGAATGCCTCGCAGAAGGGTGGGAATACGGGAACAGCCATGAGGGTAGGAGACCAGATAGAGCTGCGTAAATGTCAATACCGCAATGCTAAGACGTGTGTCCCCGGGAATCATACCTGGTTTATCATCCAGCTGAGCGCGAGACTGCCACCAGTCTATCTTTGAGCTGCATCCAAAGACGACAGAGGGATCAACCGGTATTCCGCCCGGAAGTGAGGGCGCTAGACTTGTGTTCTTCCGCTTAGCGGCACGCCGTTGAGCTTCCAATGGGCCAGGAACACTGCTACCATATCGTTTGGGGTGACAGAACCGACGAAAAGCGTCTGCAAGAAGCTTGTCCGAGATCCATACAAATCGAGGGTTTTGATAAGATATGCAACTTGCTGCGGTGATGCTCCTCGTCATAGCATTGGGGCGATCGAAGAGGCAAGGGAGCTCGACAGAGTGGCTGGAGTATCCAAGAAAATGTCGTACTTTCGCAGCGATTGGGGTGTGAAATGAAGTTGCTCGGAAGTGCTCGGTAAAACCTCGGTCGTCGACAACGGGTGGAGGAGTATCGAAGACATATGGCACGGGAGACGGAGAGGGAGAGAAAACACATTGTTCACATCGACTATATTCCAACTTTTAGTGGTCCACAAACACGTCCTAGTTCGACGTCCAAATACAATATCAAAGCAACTAGTCTCCCATTGTTTCCTTGCCATTACCTGCCCATGTCCATTTACCCAGTCACTATTCCGCCGTGGGTATCATTCTATTCTCGTCGTATTACTGTGATCCGTTATGCTTGTGTGCTGGTAAAAAAGTCCCTAGTTGTTAGTATATGTTCGATCGATATTCTTGTCCAATGCCAAGGAATTTCGAATCATTCCCTCCCCGAAGAGTTAGCTCTGTCTACCGCCCAGCAAAGTGGACTTCGCGCCCTCGAATTCTGAGAAATGTCGTATTCGCTCTGGCCGATGAAAGTGTAAGGATTGTCTGCACCGTCGACGTGGTTTCGTCCGTGATTGGCTCCGTTACCGTCACGAAGGTGGTCGCGACGCTGTCTGCCGCAGCAGTGATGGAAGAGGTAGTGGCAGGAGAGGGACATCCCTCAATGGAAAATGCAGAGTATAGGGAGCAAGCAAATGTGTCGTCGACACTGAACGCCGACGAGACCAACGGGCTGCTAGTGCTATCTCCGCTTGCGGTGCTCGTCATTGTCGTGAAAGCTGTATTTGCATATGATGTTGATTGCGGAGTGATTGGGCGAGTGCTTGCCGGAGCCGCCACGACATGGAGTGTTGTCGTGATGTGCATTATGGTTGTTGACGTCGCTTCATCAGTCATGCTTGGTTCATCAGCCGGAGAGAAAGTGGTATAGGTGCTTCCAGTTATGGTGAAGATATTCCCGCTCCTCCCCAAATTGCTCGTAGTTACGAAATTTGCGGACGCGTGGTTGCCGACCGTGACTGTGACCGGAACCCAGCCGGTGGTTGTGATCGTCATTGTCGTTAACCCGCTTAGTTGTGATGGAACGACCGACGCATCCGAAGTAATTGTGCTGACGGAATTCGGTTGAGCTGTACGCAACGGATCTCCAGTAGACGTGAATGTCTCCGAAGCGGTTTCCAACGTCAGTGTGCTGGCGGTATCCAGACCGGTGCTACTTGCTGCTATGCCATCACTGGTCGGTAGCTGTACAAAACCCCCACCAAGAGTCTGATTGGGTCCTGGGCTTGTAAATGAACGGGACGCATCTTGGATGGTCGACATTACTGCGGGGAAATTAGATGTCGGAGTGAAAGATATGGCGGTGGTTGTCTCATCGAAGGACGAGATACTGGAGAACGTCGGGGTAGAGATAAAATCGGAGCTGGTTATTGTATCTGCTCCGGACTTGGTCGATGACGTGGTGGGTGTCGTTGGGGCGGCTGATGTAGAAGAGCGGGGTGTGAAGTTTGGAATGGTGCTGGAGCTGATCATAGGACTTGAGCCAATCGCGGAAACCACAGCTGTGGTTGAAGAAGCCATGGAAGAGGGAGTAACAGATGTGCTGCTGGAAACTGAGGCGGTGTTCGAAGCATTCGGATCGTTCACGTTCAGTGGACAGTCGACTTGCGGAGCTGGGTCGGGACCGTATGTGATGGGATTACACCCAGGCAAGGCGGCGATCATGCCATGTACGGGCTCGTCGAACACCGATGGCTGCTCCGGACAGGTGCGCGCAAAATTCACATCGTCACTCGGGGCGAGATAGGGGCAAGCGCTGATAACTCCGCCATCATCGGTGTAGAGGCAGTTTTGGACAGCATCGGTCTGGACATCCACGTCCCAGCCATTTATGAAGTCGCCATGGAAACCGTAACCCGTAGGGTCACCGTTTGAAAAGACAAATTGGCCACCTCCGGATTGATCGACCAAATTCGTCATGTACAGGACCCTCGGATCAATGAGACCAAAACTACTTAGACGGTTCAAAAAGAGAAACTCACTCAAAGAAGAGGCCTGGTATGGGAACCGGGTGCGAAGGAGGGCAAACGCCATGATCGATCCCAGACAAATACTCCACATGTGCAGAGTTATCAAGATAAAGATTGACACCATCCCAGCAGGATGGAAAGTTGATCTGTGCTCGCATACCATTGACACAATCGGTTCGAAACATATAGTGCTCTTCTGGAATATCGTTAGCCTCGTCTATGCAACGGAAACTTACCCTGCAAGATGTCAATAAAGAGATTCGCCCGCCTCGAGATAAGAAACAAACCTATCGGCCACCGGCCGTGTATTCAGATATGTCAATGTCGTGTTATCAAATGATCGTTGCCGACTGTCTCCAGTGACCATCTTGAATCCAGGAGGAAATGGAGTGGTGTTGGAAGAATTTCCACCTCGACCTAGACTGATCAGTGGAATGCCAGTAGAATCGGGAAATTCGTATCGCATACCAACATAGTATACCGTCATTCCGTAATTTGGCACCTCTTCAAACGAGCCGTTTGCGTGCGCGTAGTATAGTTGGGGAGTCCAGTATGCGGAAGTGTCCTTTTGAATCTCGCAAGAAGAACAGGTCGACGATTGCAGGGAATTAAAGTCGGCATTCTCGTTCACGTCTGGTCTATCAGCCGGCGATCACAGTTCTGAGATGGGTGACTGACTATTGCCGCCGGCAAGTTTGTGCACATGTCCTGATACGCCGCCGGGGTTGCGAATGGGGTCAATCCTCGACGTTTGAGAAACACTGCAAGCCATGCGCCAGTATGCTATTGACAGGTTAGGATATAAGGCAAAGAGCCAGCAGGAGGTAGAGAGACAGAACGATTTCATGGTGAGGTAAAGAGCCGCTGTAAATTGTCAAGGTTGAGTCCAAGACGGAGGAGAAGGCTCTAAAGGTAGTAAATAATGTGACCGCAGAAGTAGATCGACCGGATGGACACGAAAGTATACGTAAACAACCATATGACGATAGTGTTAGTGTGCACAGTCCTCGTACCGTGCACGTAGTACCAACCCGAAACGTCAACCACCTCAGAGCACCTCAGAGCACCGATTGCTTCGTGTTCCCAGCCTCAGGCCTAGGAGACGAAGCGGTCGAGCTTCCATTGGAACACTGGGGACTTGGATACGGAAGTGGCGACCATTGCCAGCACCGTCATCGAGTTTTGCAGCCCAACCCATATACACCAAGGCACTTGTTAAGTTCACCTTCAAGCAAAGTCACAAAGGTTACCGACTCTCGATCGACGGGGTGATTGAAAATTTCTCGGCCTCAAGCTGCGAAGAAGTCCATCAAAGAGCGCAGCGACGGCTGACAGGACTTGGGCAAGCCGACCGCACGCCCGGGCGTAGCGGATCTGGAATGTGAAGAGGCCCGGGAACTGACAGGTAGTCATGGCAATCATGGAGCGTTGACATGGGAGAACCTTTCCGGCCCGCCGAGACGCTCCAGCAAATTCCGCCATGTGATTGGCCGGAACCTCTCAGGATCGCTATTCGTGAGCAAAAATACATACTGAGGGAGTAAAACCACCCTAACTAAGCCCACCTAGCGGAGCGTAACAGTGCCAAGACATTTTCCAACGCTATTGGTCAAAACGGCGGTCTTGGCGTCCCATACCCATTCAGTCAAATTAAATCACTCGAGTCACGGTGTCATGTCCATCGGATCCAATCCATGGACCACCTCGAGCGGGTGTTGAACACGTAATCCTTGGCACGTGATCAACTAGGGGCCGTGGACAGGATATTCCACAGGAGGTAAAGCGTAGCTTCTGTATTTTGGGGGCTAATCCCCCAAACTCCCAGGCCTCGCTGCGCTCGATATTGCCAAGCCATTGAATCACGTGATTGGCCAACCCTCCGTTGCACGGAAAATCTATAATCCGAAAACTACCAAATCCTTTGCTCTGATTGGCTGGCCCCATCGGATCCAGTCCATAGCCCAACTCCCGGGGCCCTCGTGTCACGTAATTGGCTAGCCCTCTGTGACCCGGAAAATCTATAGTACTACCTAATCCTGTGTTCTGGTTGGCTAACTCCATCGGATCCAGTCCATAGCCCATCCAGGAGTGGGTAGAATGCCGCTGTAGCCCGGAAAATCTATAATCCGGTACCTATTCCTTTGCTCTAATTGGCCAACTCCATCGGATCCAGTCCACGGCACACCCAGGAAATGGGGTAGAGTGCCGCCGTATCCCGGAAAATCTATAATCCGGTGATTACCTAATCCTGTGCTCTGATTGGCTGATCCCATCGGATCCAATCCATGGCACCCTCAGGGATGGGCAGAATGGCGCATTTGTCTGCCAGACCGCCCTGATCGGATCCAGTCTATGGACCACCTGTGGACGATGTTGATCACGACGTCCTGTGCCGTACGATATCCTCCATCGGATCCAGTCCATGGACCGTATGTTGAGGCCAATGAGCGACGACTCAAGTCACGTGAACAAAATTTCTAGTGGTCACGTGGGGCGGGGGGGTTTCGCGCTGCTGTTCTGCTCAGCTACTTATGCCAGGCGCGCTGTTTTGCCGAACTGCTCGTCCTCGGGACTTTCTACTTCCTTTCTCTTCGATCCGGTAAGTTCTGCTTCCATTTCCTGCATTCTGGCCTCACTCTCTTGCTCATATCTGAAGCTTTCATTGATTTCAGAGAACACTCTATTTCTCTGAGAGAGTCGATCGGCCAGAGTGTTGCCCGTTTGTATCGCGGCAAAGAACCGCTCGCTCGAATCGGTAGCCTTGAAGTGCCCTAGGCAGCCAAAGATGGTATGGCCGTGTCCTCGCGAATGGATAGCCCACAAATCAGGTTGCTTTTCATTTGCGCTGCGCATCACTTGAACAAGTGGAGCGTAAGCCGCACTGCTTCTGACCACCCCTAGATCGAAGAGGAGGAACAGGATCGGGTTCGCCATCTGAGTGAACACAAATTTCGTCGGCTTGCGATCAGAACTCGTCGCCTTCGATTTGCCCGAATCCGACTTGTTCGGGCTGACATTGATAAACTCCTCCCCGAAGATCTCTCGAGGTGTGGTGGCATTCTCCTTGTTCTTCACCTGTACTACGATGACTCCGCAATTCGAAGGGTCGAACGTCTCATCCTCCGTGCCATAGTACACCGGAATCAGTAGATCGTATGTTTCCTGGTTCCAACATAGCTGCATCGCAGCACTCCGGCGCAACAGGTCCCGACATAATGCAGGAATGTCCTCGGGGGTAAGTTGTGTATCAGTCGATAGAAAATGAGTGAAGTTCATTCTAGCTCCCAGTGTCTGCTCAGGTATCTTTCGAATTGAATCGTGATGATCGTTAGCATATAATGCCATGAGAAAGTCGCACACCGTAAAGGTTGGTGGAAATACTGGTTCACGAACCCACCGAACCCAGTCGTGTGCAAGGATCAACACTAATCGAGCATAGAGTTCTCCTTTGCGCCCCTTTTCGATCAATCCTTTCTCGAGAAGCACCATACAGAGCGTGGAAATGCTCAACGACCAGCGGCCTTCGATGCAGAGATGCTCCATTGCTGCCTTTGCTAACACCGGCTCGGATGGCGTCGTTGTGTCCATCATTCCCGTCTCGTGGTCCATAGATATGACCACTCTCATAAAGGAATTCACCGCCTCCCTTGTGAGGGAGAGAGTGGCGGGGTTCTGCCGGCAGACATCCAACGACAGACGAAAGGACAGCGCAGCAAAGACGTGGTTCGAGTCGAGTGGATTGTACTCTGATTGTTGCTGGCCGCCCAGAAGCTTCAATTTGGCCACATCGATCATATTCTCTTGCTGACATGTATATGCATACCAGAGAGGCCTACCGAATAAGGCCATGTGCTCGAGGTCCGCAAACTTCTTTAACGACTTGACGAGCTCCTCTCTCCTTAGTATTGGATTCTGCATCCTTCGTCGGTCCTCGATGTCGAGCTGGAGACTCACAAATGGGGGAAAGCGCATCAGTTCGGCGGGCTGTGTAAAACTCTCACGAGCGGAACGGTCGCGAGAGTAATCGCCAGTTCGGATGATATTGTTCGGCGGGACAAGGTGTCCGATGAGAGATTCTGTTGAGAGGAAGAAGGACCACATACGAAACTTCTTCAGGCAACTGATGACTCG